>NW_026708988.1:128711-191556 GCF_030490865.1 Poecile atricapillus | reverse complement strand
TGGGGTCTCGGGGGGGGTTTGGGTTGGTTCCGCGAAAAGTTGGGAAGGAGGGACCCCCACCCCAAAAAAAACCCAAAAACAACCCCCCCGGTTCCTCTCCCCGCTGCCGGTTCGGGGGTCTCGAGGGGGGGGTTGGGTTGGTTCCGCCGAAAAGTTGGGAAGGAGGGACCCCCACCCCAAAAAAAAACAACCCCCCGGTTCCACTCCCCGGTTCGGGGTTCTCGGGGGGGGGTTTGGGTTTGTTCCGCCGAAAAGTTGGGAAGGAGGGACCCCCACCCCAAAAAAAAACCCAAAACAACCCCCCGGTTCCACTCCCCGGTGCCGGTTCGGGGGTCTCGGGGGGGGTTTGGGTTGGTTCCGCCGAAAAGCTGGGAAGGAGGGACCCCCACCCCAAAAAAACCCAAAACAACCCCCCGGTTCCTCTCCCCGGTGCCGGTTCGGGGGTCTCGGGGGGGGTTTGGGTTTGTTCCGCCGAAAAGTTGGGAAGGAGGGACCCCCACCCCAAAAAAAAACCCAAAAAACAACCCCCCCCGGTTCCTCTCCCCGGTGTCGGTTCGGGGGTCTCGGGGGGGGTTTGGGTTTGTTCCGCCGGAAAGTTGGGAAGGAGGGACCCCCACCCCAAAAAAAACCCCAAAAACAACCCCCCGGTTCCTCTCCCCGGTTCGGGGTTCTCGAGGGGGGGTTTGGGTTGGTTCCGCCGAAAAGTTGGGAAGGAGGGACCCCCACCCCAAAAAAAAACCCAAAACAATCCCCAGGTTCCTCTCCCCGGTGCTGGTTCGGGGGTCTCGGGGGGGGTTTGGGTTTGTTCCACCGGAAAGTTGGGAAGGAGGGACCCCCACCCACCCCAAAAAAAACCAAAACGACCCCCGGTTCCTCTCCCCGCTGTCGGTTCGGGGTCTCCGGGGGGGTTTGGGTTTGTTCCGCCGAAAAGTTGGGAAGGAGGGACCCCCACCCACCCCAAAAAAAACCAAAACGACCCCCGGTTCCTCTCCCCGCTGTCGGTTCGGGGGTCTCCGGGGGGGTTTGGGTTGGTTCCGCCGGAAAGTTGGGAAGGAGGGACCCCCACCCCAAAAAAAACCCAAAACAACCCCCGGTTCCTCTCCCCGCTGCCGGTTCGGGGGTCTCGGGGGGGGTTTGGGTTGGGGTCCCCCCAGCCCTGGTGGGGGTGGAGGGGTTTGGTTTTGGGGAGCTCCGGGTCTCGGTTGGGTTTAGCCCCCCCCTCCCCTCCCCTCCCCTCCCCTCCCCACGGTCGGGGGTCGCTCCTGGGGCTCTGTTGTGGTGGGGGGGTGGGGAGTGGGGGGGGAAGGGGGGACAGGGGGACAGGGACAGGGGGACAGGGACAGGGGGACAGGGACAGGGGGACAAGGGCAGGAACAGGGGGACAGGGAGACAAGGGGACAAGGACAATGGGACAGAGGCACAGGGAGATGGAGGGACAGAGGGACAGGGGGGACAAGGGACAGAAGGACAGGAGGACGGGGAGACAAGGGGGACAGGGGGGACAGGGAGACAAGGGGGACAGAGGGGACAGGAGGGACAGGGGGGACAGGAGGGACAGGGGGACAGGAGGGACAGGGGGACAGAGGACAGAAGGACAGGAAGACGGGGAGACAAGGGGGACAGGAGGGACAGGGGGACAGGGGGGACAAGGGGACAGGAGGGACAGGGACAAGGGAGGGACAGGGGCACAGGAGGGACGCGGGGACAAGGGACAGAAGGAC
Organism: Poecile atricapillus; assembly: GCF_030490865.1. NCBI lineage: Eukaryota > Metazoa > Chordata > Aves > Passeriformes > Paridae > Poecile > Poecile atricapillus. The sequence goes on along the minus strand of NW_026708988.1, from coordinate 189,835 downwards.
AGGAGGACGGGGAGAAAAGGGGGACAGGAGGGACAGGGAGACAAGGGGGACAGGGGGGACAGAGGGGACAGAGGGGACAGGGGGGACAGGGGACAGAAGGACAGGAGGACGGGGAGACAAGGGGGACAAGGGGACAGGAGGGACAGGAGGGACAGGGGGAACAGGAACAGGACAGGGGGGACAAGGGGACAGGGGGGACAGGAACAGGACAGGGGGGGACAGGAGGGACAAGGGGACAGGAGGGACAGGGAACAGGGGGGACAGGAACAGGACAGGGGGGACAAGGGACAGGGGGGGACAGGAACAGGACAGGGGGGACAGGGGGACAGGAGGGACAGGGGGGACAGGAACAGGACAGGGGGGACAGGGGGGACAAGGGGACAGGGGGGGACAGGAACAGGACAGGGGGGACAGGGGGGAAAAGGGCACCAGGAACTGCGAGAGGGGCCCAGTGCTGGGGACTGGGAGGTGGCACTGGGGACTGGGTCTGGGAGCTGGTGCTGAGTGCTGGGAGTTGTTACTGGGACTGGGAACTGGGACTGGGAACTGGGACTGGGAACTGGGACTGGGGGCTGGGACTGGGACTGGGAACTGGGACTGGGGACTGGAACTGGGACTGGGACTGGGACTGGGAACTGGGACTGGGGACTGGGAACTGGGACTGGGAACTGGGACTGGGAACTGGGACTGGGAACTGGCTCTGAGTGCTGGGACCCAGTACTGGAACAGAGGACTGGGACTGGAAACTGGGAACAGAGACGGGGCACTGGGGACTGGAAGCTGGGACTGGGAACTGGGACTGGGAACTGGGACTGGGAACTGGGACTGGGACCTGGCCCAGCACTGGGAGCTGGGACTGGGAACTGGGACTGGGAACTGGGAACTGACTCTGAGTGCTGGAACACAGGACTGGGAACTGGGCACTGGGACTGGGAACTGGAGCAGGCACTGGGAACTGGGCACTGGGACTGGGCACTGGGACTGGGAACTGGAGCAGGCACTGGGAACTGGGCACTGGGACTGGGCACTGGGACTGGGAACTGGAGCAGGCACTGGGAACTGGGCACTGGGAGCTGGGAACTGGGACTGGAACTGGGACTGGGAACTGGCTCTGAGTGCTGGGACCCGGTACTGGAACACAGGACTGGGAACTGGGCACTGGGACTGGGAACTGGAGCAGGCACTGGGCACTGGGAGCTGGGACTGGGAACTGGGACTGGGAACTGGGCACTGGGAGCTGGGAACTGGGACTGGGAACTGGAGCAGGCACTGGGCACTGGGAGCTGGCAGCAGGGACCGTGACCGGTCACCGCACACTGGGACCTGGCACTGGTGGCCGGGGACCCTGGACTGGGACTGGGACAAACGGGGAACTGGAACGCTCAGTGGTGGCACTGGGGACAAACAGGGGGAACTGGGGACCAGCACTGGGCACTGGGGACCCTCGGTTGGTGGCACTGGGGACCCTCAGTGGTGGCACTGGGGACAAACACCGGGCACTGGGGACCCTCGGTGGTGGCACTGGGGACCCTCAGTGGTGGCACTGGGGACAAACAGCGGGCACTGGGGACCCTCAGTGGTGGCACTGGGGACAAACAGGGGAACTGGGGACCCTCGGTGGTGGCACTGGGGACAAACACCAGGCACTGGGGACCCTCAGTGGTGGCACTGGGGACAAACACCGGGCACTGGGGACCCTCAGTGGTGGCACTGGGGACAAACACCGGGCACTGGGGACCCTCGGTGGTGGCACTGGGATCCTCAGTGGTGGCACTGGGAGCAGACTGGGGCAGGTGGCACAGTGAGCTGGAGTTCCCCAGGGCACATGGCAGGGTGACAGCAGGGTGACAGCAGGGTGACAAACAGGGTGACAGCAGGGTGACAATAGGGTGACAGCAGGGTGACAGCAGGGTGACAATAGGGTGACAATAGGTGACAATAGGGTGACAGCAGGGTGACAGCAGGGTGACAGCAGGGTGACAGCAGGGTGACAGCAGGGTGACAAACAGGGTGGCAGCAGGGTGACAGCAGGGTGACAATAGGGTGACAGCAGGGTGACAAACAGGGTGACAGCAGGGTGACAATAGGGTGACAAACAGAGTGACAGCAGGGTGACAGCAGGGTGACGGTGAGGCCACAGCAGGGTGACAAACAGGGTGACAAACAGGGTGACAATAGGGTGACAAACAGGGTGACAAACAGGGTGACAATAGGGTGACAAACACAGTGACAAACAGGGTGACAGCAGGGTGACGGTGACAGCAGGGTGACAAACACAGTGACAGATGGGTGACGAGCAGGGTGACAGCGAGGTGACGGTGACAAACACAGGGTGACAAACAGTGACAAACACGGTGACGGTGACAGCAGGGCCAGCCCAGCCAGGGGTCCCCGCTGGGACAGGGGGAGGGGACAGCGAGGACTTGGCCGCGCCTGGCTCAGCCCCACCCCCTCCCCTGCCTCAGTTTCCCCGGGGGATTTCTCCACCCCCTCCCCTGCCTCAGTTTCCCCCGGGGGATTTCTCCACCCCCTCCCCTGCCTCAGTTTCCCCCGGGAATTTCTCCACCCCCTCCCGTGCCTCAGTTTCCCCGGGGGATTTCTCCACCCCCTCCCGTGCCTCAGTTTCCCCCGGGGATTTCTCCACCCCCTCCCGTGCCTCAGTTTCCCCCGGGGATTTCTCCACCCCCTCCCCCTGCCTCAGTTTCCCCCGGGGATTTCTCCACCCCCTCCCGTGCCTCAGTTTCCCCCCGGGATTTCTCCACCCCCTCCCCTGCCTCAGTTTCCCCCGGGGATTTCTCCACCCCCTCCCCTGCCTCAGTTTCCCCCGGGGATTTCTCCACCCCCCTCCCCTGCCTCAGTTTCCCCGGGGGATTTCTCCACCCCCTCCCGTGCCTCAGTTTCCCCCGGGGATTTCTCCACCTGCTCCCGGCTCGGGACCCCCGGGGGGGCGATGGGGGGTGGGCGAGGGGCCCGGGGGGGGTCGAGCGGAAGGGAGGGAGGTGTGAGGCGCTGCCGCCCCCTCCCCAAATTTCCTTCCCAGGCATTAAACGCGCTCGGGCGGCTTTGAAATTTTATTACCCATAAAATTGACGACACGCTGGGGTTTTCCTCCCCGAGCCTCGGGGGCCCCCCCTCAATTCCCCGCCCCCTTTTGGCAGCTCGGGGGCCCCCCAAAATAAAGCGCAGAGCCCCCTCCCCCCATCCGGGGGGGTCCGGATGCGCCCCGGGGAGGAGGGGAGGGGGCGCGGGGGGGGGGGTCTTCTCCCGTTATTATTTTGATTTTATTTTTTTTTCCGCCCCCTCCCCAATTCCCCGGGGGTAATTGAGGGGTTTTTTATGGTTCCTGAACAGAAGGAGGGGAAAAGGGATTTTTATGGGCCATAAAACTCTCGGCTTCCCCCCCCCCCCACCACCCCCGGCCCCGGCAGAGCCCCCCCGCCCTCGGTGGGGAGGGGGCTTCGCTCCGGGAGGAGCCGGGAGGGTTAATTGGCTCCTAAACCCATCCAGGGGCTACCCGTGACCCCCGCGACCCCCGCGGGGGGTGGGGGAGCTTAATGAGGCCCCGGGGGGGGGGGGGGGGTCCTGGGTGGGCGGGGGCTGGAGGGGGCTCGGGGGGGGCGGATCAAGGTCAGAGGGACGCGAGGATTTGGGGACAGAGGACGCCAGGACTTGGGGACACGAGGGAGAGGAGGGGGCGTTCGGGGGGGGGGGGGGGCTCCAATGCGGGAACAAAGAGCGGGGTTGAGGTGGGGAGGGGTCCGAGGGCCGCCCCCCGCCCGCCGCAGCCCCAGCTGTGCCCGGTGTCCCGGTAACCTTTATCCCCCGTTACCACGGAGACCGGGCGAGCATCCTGGAACCGCGGCCAGAGGGGCACGGACCCCCCCCCTCGGTGTCCCCAAGGACGGACAGAGGGACAGCGCTGTCCCCAAGGGCGGGGGGCTCCCCTCATTGCAGCCCCCTCCTCACCCTGACAGCGGGGGGGGGGGGTTTGAGTGAGTGGGGGGTCCCCGAAGCCCCCAGCCCCATTTGCGAGCGGCGGGGGTGGCTCGGGGAGGGGAGGGGACATCGCCGGTGTCGTGACCCCCGCAGCAAATGGCCCCGAGCTGCAGCTGGGCGCTATTAAACCTGACCGGGCCGCCCGGGGGGAGGGGGCTGCCCTGGGGAGGGGGCGGCAATTCCCGGCTCAATTCGACCCAGATGTGGGGCCGGGACCCTCTGCTTGGGGGGGACCCCTGGAGATGTGGGGGGACCCCTGGAGATGTGGGGGGGGACCCCTGGAGATCCCCTGGAGATGTTGAGGGGACCCCTGGAGATGTTGGGGGACCCCTGGAGATGTTGGAGGACCCCTGGAGATCCCCTGGAGATGTTGGGGGGACCCCTGGAGATCCCCTGGAGATGTTGGGGGGACCCCTGGAGATGTTGGGGGACCCCTGGAGATGTTGAGGGACCCCTGGAGATGTTGAGGGACCCCTGGAGATGTTCGGGGGACCCCGGAGATCCCTGGAGATGTTGGGGGACCCCTGGAGATGCTGGGGGGACCCCTGGAGATGTGGGGGGGACCCCTGGAGATGTTGGGGGACCCCTGGAGATGTTCGGGGGACCCCTGGAGATCCCCTGGAGATGCTGAGGGGACCCCTGAAGATGTTGGGGGCACCCCTGGAGATGTTGGGGGGACCCCTGGAGATGTTGGGGGACCCCTGGAGATGTTGGGGGGACCCTCTGGTTTGGGGGGGACCCCTGGAGATCCCCTGGAGATCCCCTGGAGATGTTGAGGGACCCCTGGAGATGTGGGGAGACCCCTGGAGATGTTGGGGGACCCCTGGAGATGTTGGGGGGACCCCTGGAGATGTTGAGGGACCCCTGGAGATGTTGGGGGGACCCTCTGGTTTGGGGGGGACCCCTGGAGATCCCCTGGAGATCCCCTGGAGATGTTGAGGGACCCCTGGAGGTGTTGGGGGACCCTTGGAGATGTTGGGGGGACCCTCTGGTTTAGGGGTGACCCCTGGAGATGTTGGGGGACCCCTGGAGATGTGGGGGTGTCACCGATGTGGGGCTGGGGGTCTGGATTCTCCCCCCTCCCCAATTGAAGCCCCCTCCCCATGAGCCGCCCGGTGGGATGTGGGACCCCCCCAGCAGGTGCTGCGGGCCCGGAGCCCCCCGCCCCACACAAACCGGGACCCCCCCAGCCGTGGGGGGCTCGCTGTGGGTCCATCCCGAGCCCCCCCCGGGACCGTGGGTCAGGGGGCGAGCGGGGAGCTCCTGGTGGGCGACCCCCGGGGGGGGGGGCTCTGACCCGACCTTCACCTCCCGACGAGGGAGGAGGGGCGGCCCCGACCCCCCCCCGGCTCGGGGGTCCCGCGGTGGGGCCGGGGGGGGCTCGGGGGTCCCGAGGGCTGGGGGGGTCACGGAGAGGAGAGGGGGGGTCTCAGAGTACAGCGAGAGAGTCCCCATGGGGGGCTGGGGGGTCCTGGAGTGAGGCTGGGGGGTCCTGGAGTGAGGCTGGGGGGTCCTGGAGAGGGGTTGGGGGTCACAGAGAAGGGTTGGGGGTCCCAGAGAGGGGCTGGGGGTCCCAGTTTGGGGCTGGGGGGTCCCAGTTTGGGACCGGGGGGGTCCCAGAGAGGTCTGGGGGGGTCCCAGTTTGGGGCTGGGGGTCCTGAGTGAGACTCGGGGGTCCCAGTTTGGGGCTGGGGGGTCCAGTTTGGGACTGGGGTGGTGCAGAAGCCTCCACAACAAGAACATCCCAAAAGAGCGGGGTGACGATGCCAACAACACCCTCTGACCCTTCCTCCTCCTTCTTCTTCCTCCTCCTTCCTCCTCCTTCCTCCTCCTCCTCTTTCCTCCTCCTCCTCCTTCTTCCTCCTTCCTCCTTTTCCTCCTTCCTCCTACTCCTCCTTCCTCCTTCCTCCTCCTCCTTCCTCCTTCCTCCTTCCTCCTCCTCCTTCCTTCCTCTTCCTCCTCCTCATTCTCCTTCCTCCTTCCTCCTCCTCCTTCCTCCTTCTCCTTTCTCCTTGTCCTCCTTCCTCTTCCTCCTTCCTCTTTCCTCCTCCTTCCTCCTCCTCATTCTCCTTCCTCCTCCTTCCTCCTTGTCCTTCCTCCTTGTCCTTCCTCCTTGTCCTTCCTCCTCCTTCCTCCTTCCTCCTCCTTCCTCCTTCTCCTCCCTCCTCCTCTTCGTCCTCCTCCTCCTCCTCCTTCCTTCCTCCTTCCTCCTCCTCCTTCCTCCTCCTTCCTCCTCATTCTCCTTCCTCCTTCTCCTTCCTCCTCCTCCTCCTCCTCCTCCTCCTCCCCACAGCGGACCCAGCCGTTCAGATCGAGGGGAACCCTCACTGCTGCTTCTTCAACTTCAGCCCGAAGCTGATGTTCACCAAGGTGGTGAAGGCTCAGCTCTGGGTGTACCTGCGGCCGGTGCAGCACCCATCCACCGTGTACCTGCAGATCCTGCGCCTCAAACCCGTCACGGACGAGGGCAGCCGCCACATCCGCATCCGCTCGCTCAAAATCGACCTCAATTCCGAGCTGGCCACTGGCAGAGCATCGATTTCAAGCACGTCCTGCAGAATTGGTTCAAGCAGCCCCAGAATAATTGGGGGATTGAGATTAATGCCTTCGATGCCAACGGGAATGATCTGGCGGTCACCTCGCTGGGGCCCGGAGCTGAGGGGCTGGTGGGTGCAGCGGCCGCGGTGGGGCGGGGGCGAGGGGTGGGTCTGGGGATGGGTCTGGGGGCAGTGACAGGTCTGTGGGGCAGTGACAGGTCCGGGGACAGTGACAGTTCTGTGGGACTGGTGGGTGCAGCGGCCACTGTGGGGCGGGGGGCGAGGGGTGGGTCTGGGGGTGGTGACATGTCCGGGGGACAGTGACAGGTCTGGGGGTTGGTGACAGGTCCAGGGGACAGTGACAGGTCTGTGGGACTGGTGGGTGCAGCGGCCGCGGTGGGGAGGGGGGAGTGGGGTGGGTCTGGGGGTGGTGACAGGTCTGAGGGGTGGTGACATGTCCGGGGGACTGGTGGTGACAGTTCTGTGGGCTGGTGGGTGCAGCGGCCGCGGTGGGGCGGGGGGCGAGGGGTGGGTCTGGGGGTGGTGATGAGTCTGGGGGTGGTGATGGGTCTGGGGGCAGTGACAGGTCCGGGGGACTGGTGGTGACAGTTCTGTGGGGCTGATGGTGACAGGTCCGGGGGCTGGTGATGGGTCTGGGGCTGGTGACAGGTCCGGGGGGCTGGTGGTGACAGATCTGGGGGGTGGTGACAGGTCTGGGGGTGGTGACAGGTCTGAGGGTGGTGTTGGGTCTGGGGGCGGTGACAGGTCCACGGGGCAGTGACAGTTCTGGGGGTTGGTGACAGGTCCGGGGACAGTGACAGTTCTGTGGGGCTGGTGGGTGCAGCGGCCGCGGTGGGGCGGGGGGCGAGGGGTGGTGGTGGTAACAGGTCCGGGGCGGTGACAGGTCCAGGTGTGGTGATGGGTCTGGGGGCGGTGACAGGTCCGGGGAGCTGGTGGTGACAGTTCTGGGGGTGGTGACAGGTCCGGGGGTGGTGATGGGTCTGGGGGTGGTGGTGACAGGTCTGTGGGCAGTGACAGGTCTGGGGGTTGGTGACAGGTCCGGGGGACTGGTGGTGACAGTTCTGTGGGGCTGGTGGGTGCAGCGGCCGCGGTGGGGCGGGGGCGAGGGGTGGGTCTGGGGGTGGTGACAGGTCCGGGGGTGGTGATGGGTCTGGGGGTGGTGGTGACAGGTCCGGGGGACAGTGACAGTTCTGGGGGTTGGTGACAGATCTGTGGGGCAGTGACAGTTCTGTGGGACTGGTGGGTGCAGCGGCCGCGGTGGGGAGTGGGGAGTGGGTCTGGGGGTGGTGGTGGGTCTGGGGGCAGTGACAGGTCCGGGGGTGGTGACAGGTCCGGGGGACAGTGACAGTTCTGGGGGTGGTGACAGTTCTGTGGGGCTGGTGACAGATCTGTGGGGCTGGTGACAGATCTGTGGGGCAGTGACAGATCTGTGGGGCAGTGACAGGTCTGGGGGCTGGTGGTGACAGATCTGTGAGGCTGATGACAGATCTGTGGGGCTGATGGTGACAGGTCTGGGGGCAGTGACAGCTCCAAGGGGGTGGTGACAGCTTAAGGACAGTGGCCACAGGTCTGGGGGGCAGTGACAATTCTGTGGGGCTGGTGACAGTTTAGGGACAGTGGTGACAGGTCTGGGGGGCAGTGACAGTTTAGGGAGGGTGGTGGCAGCTTTGGGACAGTGGTGACAGCTCTAGAGGACAGTGACAGCTCCGTGGGGCGGGTGGCAGCGCTCTGGGGCTGGGGACAGGCTGGGTGAGGGGGACAGGGACAGCTCGGTGGGGCTGGGGACACCTGGATGGGGCTGGGGACACCTGGATAGGGCTGGGGACACCTGGATGGGGCTGGGGACACCTGGATAGGGCTGGGGACACCTGGATGGGGCTGGGGACACCTGGATAGGGCTGGGGACACCTGGATGGGGCTGGGGACCTCTCCGTGGGGTTGGGGACACCTCCAGGAGATGCCACCACCCCCTGGCACCTCCTCCCCGCACAGCGGGGCCGGGCTGGTGTCACTGCTGTCCTCACCATTGTCCCCCCCGTGTCCCCTCTCCGTTATCCCCGTGTCCTCATGTCCCTGCCGTGTGTCCCCGCTGTCCCCTCTGTCCCCGCTGTCCCTCTCTGTCCCCTCTGTCCCCTTGTCCCTCTGTTCCCTTGTCCTTCTGTCCCTGCTGTCCCTGTGTCCCCTCTGTCCCATTGTCCCTGTCGTGTCCCCTCTGTCCCTATGTCCCCCTGTCCCCCCATCCCTCTGTCCCTGTCCCCGTCCCTCTGTCCCTGTCCCCCATGTCCCTGCCGTGTCCCCTCTGTCCCCGTGTCCCCCTGTCCCCTCTGTCCCCCCTGTCCCGTGTCCCCATGTCCCTGCCGTGTCCCTGCCATGTCCCCTCTATCCCCTGTGTCCCCATGTCCCCCGTGTCCCCCGTGTCCGCCCCTGTCCCCTCTGTCCCCTCTGTCCCCATGTCCCTGCCGTGTCCCTGCCGTGTCCCCTCTATCCCCCGTGTCCCCCGTGTCCCCCGTGTCCCCCCTGTCCCCATGTCCCTGCCGTGTCCCCCGTGTCCCCGTGTCCCCCGTGTCCCCATGTCCCTGCCGTGTCCCTGCCGTGTCCCCTCTATCCCCCGTGTCCCCCGTGTCCCCCGTGTCCCCCATGTCCCCATGTCCCTGCCGTGTCCCTGCCGTGTCCCCTCTATCCCCCGTGTCCCCCGTGTCCCCCGTGTCCCCCATGTCCCCATGTCCCTGCCGTGTCCCTGCCGTGTCCCCTCTATCCCCCGTGTCCCTGCCGTGTCCCCATGTCCCCATGTCCCCTGTGTCCCCTGTGTCCCCCGTGTCCCTGCCGTGTCCCCTCTATCCCCGCTGTCCCCCTGTCCCCCATGTCCCCCATGTCCCTGCCGTGTCCCCCATGTCCCCATGTCCCCATGTCCCTGCCGTGTCCCCCTGTCCCCTCTGTCCCTCTGTCCCCATGTCCCCCGTGTCCCCCGTGTCCCCATGTCCCCCGTGTCCCCCTGTGTCCCCTCTATCCCCATGTTCCCCCTGTCCCCTGTGTCTCCATGTCCCCGCTGTGTCCCCTCTATCCCCATGTCCCCCCTGTCCCCTGTGTCCCCGCGTCCCCCCTGTCCCCTGTGTCCCCCTGTCCCCTGTGTCCCCATGTCCCCCTGTCCCTGCCGTGTCCCCTCTATCCCCCGTGTCCCCCCTGTCCCCATGTCCCTGCCGTGTCCCCCATGTCCCCATGTCCCCTGTGTCCCCACCGTGTCCCCGTGTCCCCAGCACCCCTTCATGGAGCTGCGTGTCCTGGAGAACAACAAGCGCTCCCGCCGTAACCTGGGCCTGGACTGTGACGAGCACTCCACGGAGTCGCGCTGCTGCCGCTACCCCCCTCACCGTGGACTTCGAGGCTTTCGGCTGGGACTGGATCATCGCCCCCAAACGCTACAAAGCCAATTATTGCTCCGGCCAGTGCGAGTACATGTTCATGCAGAAATACCCTCACACCCACCTGGTGCAGCAGGCGAACCCCCGAGGATCGGCCGGACCCTGCTGCACCCCAACAAAGATGTCCCCCATCAACATGCTCTACTTCAACGACAAGCAGCAGATCATCTACGGCAAGATCCCCGGCATGGTGGTGGATCGCTGCGGTTGTTCTTAGAGACGGATTTTTACCCACCCCACCTCCCCAAAATTATCACACACAGCATCCCGCCACAGCGCGTCACACACAGAGTGAGAGCCCTCCCCGCCGCGCCCCTCGCAAAATCAGACTCTGATTTTTTTCTGATTTATTTTTGCTTTTTTTTTTTCCTAATTTTTGCTATTATTTTGCTAATTTTTTGTTATTTTTTTGCTAATTTTTTGCTATTTTTGGGGTTCTTTTTGCTATTTTTTTGCTAATTTTTTGCTATTTTTTTGCTATTTTTTTGCCTTTCTTTTCCTATTTTTTGCTATTTTTTGCTATTTTTTTGCTATTTTTTTGCTATTTTTTTCTATTTTTGTTGCTAATTTTTTGCTAATTTTTGCTAATTTTTTGCTAATTTTTTGTTATTTTTTGGGTAATTTTCTGCTATTTTTTTGCTATTTTTTGCTATTTTTTTGATAATTTTTTGCTAATTTTTTGCTATTTTTTTCCTATTTTTTTCCTATTTTTTGCTATTTTTTTGCTAATGTTTTGCTAATTTTTTTCCTATTTTTTTCCTATTTTTTTTCCTATTTTTCCGCTTTTTTTTTGGTGTTTTTTTTCTTCTTGATTTTTTTTTTCTTTTTTTTTTTTTCCTGATTTTTCTGTTTTTGTTGTCGGTTCGGGGCGGGGCGGGAAGCGAGAAGTGACAAAGGCCAAGCGTTGAAATCGGTTTGGACGGTGGATGGAGGAGAGAAGAGGAGGAGGAGGAGGAGGCGGAGGAGGAGGAGGAGGAGGAGGAGGAGGAGGAGGAGGAGGAGGAAGATCCCACAGCGCATTGTGCAATAAAAGCGACCGGACCGAGAAGGGAAAAAAAGGGGAGGGGGGCGAGAGGGACCCCCAGGCCGCGGTGGCCACACGAGGACACCTCGGGGACACCTCGGGGACACCTCGGGGACGCGGATCCCGCCGGGCAGAGGAGGATGAGGATGATTCGGAGGATGATGATGATGATGAGGAAGAGCGAGCGCGCCCCCCGCGCTCCTGGAGCAGCGCTGGCGACCCCCGAGGGGGGGTGACCCCAACCCCGCGGCCGCCGCGGGACCCCCGGGGGGGGGCACCGGGGGGGAAACCGCCTCCCTTCTTTAATTTATTTATTTATTAATCACCCTCCCCGGGCTCCCCTCGCAGCCCGGAGACCCCCGGGGACCCCCCCAGGCTCCGGCCGGGCTTTGGATCCAGCCCTGGCACCGGCCCCGGGGCCCCCGGGGGGCGAGGGCGGCTCGGGGGTGACCCGGAGGCGACACCGGAATTGTTGGGAGGCTCCGGCTGGGGCTGAAATTCCGCTTACGCCGCAAAATTCGCCTCCCGCTGCCCTCGGAGAGGTTTTTTTTTTTGTTGTTTTTTTTTTATCCTCTTTTCTTTTCTTTTTTGTTTCTCTTTTTCCCTTGTTTGTGTTTGTTTCACATGAGAACGAACCCCCCGCGCTCCCCGAGGCTCCTGCGGGGCACCGAGCGGGGCGGGCGGGGCTCGGGCCCGGTACCGGAGCGGCCGGAGGGGGCTCCGAGAGGGGGAGAAGCCCCCGAAACCCCCGCGAACCCCGGAGACCCCGAAACCCCCGCGACCCCCGGAGCCCCAGGAGCCCCCAAAGCCCCCAAAATCCCGGCGACCCCCGGAGCCCCCGAAACCCCCGCGGTCCCCGGAGCCCCCAAAGTCCCCGAAAGCCCCGGAGCCCCCAAAACCCCCGGAGCCGCCGCAGCCCCCGCGACCCCCGGAGACCCCGAAACCCCCGGAGCTCCCGCGGTCCCCAAAGCCCCCGAAATCCCGGCGACCCCCGGAGCCCCCGAAACTCCTGGAGACCCCGCGACCCCCGGAGACCCCGAAACCCCCGGAGCTCCCGCAGTCTCCGGAGCCCCAGGAACCCCCAAAGACTCCGCGACCCCCGGAGCCCCCAAAGCTCCCGAAACCCCCGCGACCCCCGGAGCCCCCAAAGCTCCCGAAACCCCCGCGGTCCCCGGAGCCCCATGAACCCCCAAAGACTCCGCGACCCCCGGAGCTCCCGCGGCCCCCGCGACCCCCGGAGCCCCCGGCCCCAGCACTTATCCCCGGGGGGCTGCGGGCGGGGAGCGGCCCCCGCAGCCTCGCAGCACTTAAGGGGGACTCAAGGGACGTTTAGCACTTGTCGCGACAGCTCCGCGACAGCTCCGCGACAGCTCCCGCGGAGCCCCGAAGCGCTTAACGGGGATGAGGCAGCCCCGGGATGAGGGCGCGGAGCCCCCCCGGGCCCCCTCCCCTTCCCCATTCAGCACTTAAGGGGGACCCCCGGTGCCAGGCTGGAGTCACCACCCGGTGTCACCACCCGGTGTCACTGCCCTGTGTCACCAACCGGTGTCATTGCCCGGTGTCACCACCCGGTGTCACCAACCGGTGTCACCAACCGGTGTCACCACCCGGTGTCATTGCCCGGTGTCACTGCCCTGTGTCACCAACCGGTGTCATTGCCCGGAGTCACCAACCGGTGTCACTGCCCGGTGTCACCAACCGGTGTCACCAACCGGTGTCACCAACCGGTGCCAGGCTGGAGTCACCAACCGGTGTCACCACCCGGTGTCACTGCCCGGTGTCACTGCCCTGTGTCACCAACCGGTGTCATTACCCGGTGTCATTGCCCGGTGTCACTGCCCGGTGTCACCAACCGGTGTCACCAACCGGTGTCACCAACCGGTGCCAGGCTGGAGTCACCAACCGGTGTCACCAACCGGTGTCACTGCCCGGTGTCACCAACCGGTGTCACCAACCGGTGTCATTACCCGGTGTCATTGCCCGGTGTCACTGCCCGGTGTCACTGCCCGGTGTCACTGCCCGGTGTCACCAACCGGTGTCACTGCCCGGTGTCACTGCCCGGTGTCACTGCCCGGTGTCACTGCCCGGAGTCACCAACCGGTGTCACCAACCGGTGTCACCACCCGGTGTCACTGCCCGGTGTCACTGCCCGGTGTCACTGCCCGGAGTCACCAACCGGTGTCACCCGGTGCCACCTACCCGGTGTTAGCCGGTGTCACCCGGTGTCACTCTCCGGTGTCACTGCTCGGTTTCACCAACCGGTGTCACTCGGTGTCACCCGGTGTCACTCTCCGGTGTCACTGCTCGGTGTCACTCGGTGTCACCCGGTGTCACTCTCCAGTGTCACTCTCCGGTGTCACCGCCCTGCTGGCACCGGGGGCCCGAGCGAGGGGACGGCGACAGCCGGGGGGGGTTTGGGGGGTCCAGGGAGGGGAGAGGCCACACAAAGGGGTCCCGTGGCCACCGGGGGTCCCCGAGCCGGGGGACGCAAATCGGGGCTCGGGGACCCCCCGGTCCTGCCGGTGCCTTGGGGGGCTCCGAGGCTGGGGGGGGCAGGGGAGGGGACACCCCCGGTGACAGCGCTGTCCCCACCCGGACAGGCCCGGAAGGGACTGGGAAGGGACTGGGAAGGGACTGGGACGGGACTGGGGGGGTCGCGGAGCCCCAAAAGCCGCGGCCCCTCACCCCAAAAACCCCCCCGAGCCCCCGGGGCTGGCACAGGATGGAGGGGACACGGCGGGGAGGGCTCGGCACTGGGACCAGTCAGAGCCGGGAACTGGGACCAGTCAGAGCCGGGAACTGGGACCAGTTCAGGACTGGACACTGGGACCAGTCAGATCCAGGAACTGGGACCAGTTACCTCGGGTCACTGGGACCAGTTTAGGACTGGACACTGGAGTCCACCAGCTCTGAGCACTGGGACCAGTCCGATCCGGGAACTGGGACCAGTCCGATCCGGGCACTGGGACCAGTTCAGGACTGGACACTGGGACCAGTCAGATCCAGGAACTGGGACCAGTTACCTCGGGTCACTGGGACCAGTTTAGGACTGGACACTGGAGTCCACCAGCTCTGAGCACTGGGACCAGTCCGATCCGGGAACTGGGACCAGTTATCTCCGGGCACTGGGACCAGTTCAGGACTGGACACTGGGACCAGTCAGATCTGAGTATTGGGACCAGTCCGATCTGAGCACTGGGACCAGTTCAGGACTGGACACTGGGACCAGTCAGATCTGGGCACTGGGACCAGTTACCTCCGGTCACTGCCCCAGTTCCCCCAGTATGCAGCACCAGTCCCAGTGCCGAGGACTGACTGGTCCCAGTTCCAGTCCCAGTCCCTGACTGGTCCCAGTCCCAGTCCCAGTCCCAGTCCCTGACTGGTCCCAGTCCCAGTCCCTGACTGGTCCCGCGGGCAGGGGGGGGGTGGTGGGTGGGGGGGGGAATGGCGGCCCCCTCCCCCCCCGAGTATATTATTAATTCTAATTATTCTAATTATTATTCTAATTATTTCCCGCTCTCGGTCTGTGCGTGACGTCATAGGTTCCTTTTCCGTTGTTTTTGTCCCTCGTTCTGTCGCTCCGGGGGGACCCGGGGGGGTCCCGGGGGGGGTCCCGGGGGAGGGGGGGGAGGGGCCGAACTCAGCACTTGAACAGCAAAAAATTAAAAAAAAAAAAAAAAAAGAAATAATAAAAAAAATTAAAAAACAAAAAAATATAATTTAACGATGTTAAAACAAAAAAAAAAATAATGCGAGAGTTGCGAGGTTTCAGCTCCACCCCCGGGGGTGGCGATGTCACCTCTGTCACCTTTGTCACCTCCCGGGGGAGGATTTGGGGTGGGGGAAGGGGGGGGAGGGGTTGGGGGGTGCTGGGACAGCCCCGGGGGAAGGGGGGGGATGGGGACAGGGGGACAGGGACATGGGCTGGAGACAGGGACATGGGGACAGGGGGACAGGGACAGGGGGACAGGGACACGGGGACAGGGACATGGGCTGGGGACAGGGGGACAGGGACACGGGGACAGGGACAGGGGGACAGGGACAGGGGGACAGGGACACGGGGACAGCCCGGGGGAAGGGGGGGGATGGGGACAGGGGGACAGGGACACGGGGACAGGGACAGGGGGACAGGGACATGGGCTGGGGACATGGGGACAGGGACAGGGGGACAGGGACACGGGGACAGGGACACGGGGACAGGGACACGGGGACAGCCCTGGGACATGGGGACAGGGACACGGGGACAGGGACAGGGGGACAGGGACACAGGGACAGCCCTGGGACACGGGGACAGGGACATGGGGACAGGGACACAGGGACAGGGACACAGGGACAGGGACATGGGGACAGGGACATGGGGACAGGGCCACTGCCATACGTGGCCTCGTGGTGCAGCTCCCCAGGTGTCGGGGACAGGGCTGGGGACACCAGGGACAGGTTTGGGGACACCCGGGACGGGGCTGGGGACACACGGGATGGGGCTGGGGACAGCCGGGACAGGGTTGAGGACACCCGGGACAGGTTTAGGGACACCTGGGACAGTTTTGGGGACAGCTGGGATGGGATTGGGGACACTCAGGATGGGGCTGGGGACACCCGGGACAGGGCTGGGGACACCAGGGACAGGTTTGGGGACACTCGGGACGGGGCTGGGGACACCCGGGACGGGATTGGGGACACTTGGAACAGGAATGGTGACACTTGGAACAGGAATGGGGACACCCGGGACAGGTTTGGGGACACCCGGGATGGGGTTGGGGACACCCGGGACGGGGCTGGGGACACCCGGGACAGGGTTGGGGACACCCGGGATGGGGTTGGGGACACCCGGGACAGGTTTGGGGACAGCCGGGATGGGGTTGGGGACACCCAGGACAGGGTTGGGGACATTCAGGTCCTGGCCCAAGTCCCCAGCTGCAAAAGGGGATTTTAAAAGGGAATTTTAAATGGGATTTTTAATGGGATTTTTAAAGGGGGAATTTAAGGGGGAGGGAATTTATGGGGGATTTTAAGGGGGGGATTTTAAGGGGGGAGGGAATTTATGGGGGGATTTTAAGGGGGAATTTAAGGGGGGGATTTTAAGGGGGGATTTTAAGGGGGGGATTTTAAGGGGGAATTTAAGGGGGGAATTTATGGGGGGGATTTAAGGGGGGGATTTATGGGGGGATTTTACGAGCGGCCCCAGGAGCCGCGCCCGGAGCCGTTTATGGAGCCTCATTAGGGGCTGCAGCAATCCCGGGAATGTCCCCGGTTAATTAGGGCCGGGGGACACGGGGGGATCACCGGGGAGGGGACACGGGGGGGTCACCGGGGAGGGGACACGGGGGGGTCACCGGGGAGGGGACACGGGGGGGGACAGCGACCCTCCAGTGTCCAAGCGAGGACCGGACACGAGGACCGGACACGAGGATGTGGCTCCAGCTGGGTCTGTGGGTCCTGCCGGGTTGGTGGCCCTGTGGTCACTCCGGCCGTGTCCCCCTGTCCATCCCTGCCCGTGTCCCCCTGTCCATCCCCGGCCGTGTCCCAATGTCCATCCCTGCCCGTGTCCCACTGTCCATCCCTGCCCGTGTCCCCCTGTCCATCCCTGCCCGTGTCCCACTGTCCACTCCGGCCGAAGTGACCCCGGGGACATCCCCGGGCCGGGGGCACCGGGGGGGTTTTGTCTTTTGTTTCTCCGCCCCGAGGATTGAACGAGCGCTCGCTCGCTTTTGTTCCGCTCCCCCGGCCCCGTTCTCGGTCCCGTTCCCGGTCCCTGCTCCGTTCTCCCATTCCCGGCCCCATTCCCGGTCCCGTTCCCGGCCCCGTTCCCTCGCTCCCTGTCCCGTTCCCGGCTCGTTACCCCAATCCTTGTCCCGTTCCCCCATTCCCGCTCCCGTTCCCGGTCCCATTCCCCGCTCCGTTCCCGGTCCCATTCCCGGCTCCGTTCCCCCGTTCCCGTCCCCCGTTCCCTGTCCCGTTCCCCCATTCCCGGTCCCATTCCCCGCTCCGTTCCCGGTCCCATTCCCGGCTCCGTTCCCCCGTTCCCGGTCCCATTCCCGGCTCCATTCTCCCGTTCCCTGTCCCGTTCCCGGCTCCGTTACCCCAATCCCGGTCCCGTTCCCGGCTCCATTACCCCAATCCCGGTCCCGTTCCTGACCCCGTTCCCCGCTCCGTTCCCGGTCCCGTTCCTCGCTCCCGTTCCCTCGCTCCCGGTCCCGTTCCCCGCTCCGTTCCCCCGTTCCCGGCCCCATTCCCGGCCCCGCTCCCCGTGACCTAATTCGGAGCCCGGGGGGGGACGGGGACACACAAATGAGGCCCGGGGACATCCGGCGGCCACCCACGGCGACAGCGGCGCCCCGGAGCGCGCCCCGGGCGCTAATGAGCGCAATTAACGCAATTAACGCAACGAGCGCAACTAGCGTACGCAATTAACGCAACTGGCGCACGCAATTAGCGTAACGAGCGCACGCAATTAGCGCAACTGGCGTACGCAATTAGCGTAACGAACGCACGCAATTAGCGTAACAAGCGCACGCAATTAGCGCAAGGAGCGCACGCAGTTAGCGTAACTGACGCACGCAATTAGTGTAACGAGTACACGCAATTAATGCACGGGCACAATTAACGCAACGAGCGTACGCAATTAACGTAACAACCGCACACACTTAGCTCAACTGGCGCACGCAATTAGCGTAATGAGCACAATTAACGCGACGAACGAGCGCAATTAACGAACACAATGAGCGCTATTAACATAATGAAAGCGCGCAATTAACGCAAGGAGCGCACGCAATTAGCGCAAGGAGCGCAATTAACGCGACAAGCGCAATTAGCGCAACTAACACAACGAGCGCACGCAATTAACATAACGAACGCACACAATTAGCGTAACGAGTGCACGCAATTAGCGTAATGAGCGCAATCAGCGTAATTAATGCAACGAGCACACGCAATTAGCGCAAGGAGAGCAATTAACGTAACGAGCGCACGCAATTAGCGTAACAAGCCCAATTAACGTAACGAGCGCAATTAGCGCAACTAACGCAACGAGCGCACGCAATTAGCGTAACCAGCGCAATTAACGTAACGAGCGCACGCAATTAGCGTAACGAGCGCAACTAGCGTAACGAGGGCAATTAACGTAACGAGCGCACGTAATTAGCGTAACGAGCGCAATTAGCGTAACAAGCGCACGCAATTAGCGTAATGAGCGCAATTAACGCAACGAACGCAATGAGCGCAACGACCGCAATTAACGTAACGAGTGCACGCAATTAGCGTAATGAGCGCAATTAGCGCAACGAACGCAGTGGGCGTAGCCAACACAATTAATTATTTTCATTGCGTTAATTAAGGCGATGTAAATGAAGGAATGCAATTCCTGGAAAACCTCGGGAATTCCCAGAAAACCTCGGGAATTCCCGGAAAACCTCGGGAATTCCCAGAAAACCTCGGGAATTCCCGGAAAACCTCGGGAATTCCTGGATGAGCTCAAGGAAATGTGGAAAACTTCTGAGAAAATTGGGATTTAGCACCAAGAATTCCTGGAAATCCTCAAGGAAAACCTTGGGAATATCCCAGGGAAGGAGGGAATTCCAAAGGTTTTTTTCCCCCACAGCTCCGGCCCCGCATCCAAAGGCTCAGGGAAAAAAAACGGGATTTCCTTGGAAAAGGGAAGTTTTTTATTGGGAAATCTGGGATGAGAGGCAGCGCCCGACCCTTCCGAGGGAAAAACCGGGAAAATAGAAAAAACCGGGAATACAAAACCCGGCAGCGACCGGAACGCCGGGAAAATGGGAAAAAACGGGAAAAACAGGAAAAACGGGGAAAAAAACGGGAAAAAACCCGGAAAAAACGGGGAAAAATGGGAAAAAACGGGGAAAAATGGGAAAAAACTGAGTGAGGAGCCAGGGAGGCACCGGGATGTCCCTGGATCCTGAGGATTTTCAGGATGGGAAGGAGAATCCCGGGAATTTCCCGGAGTCTCTGAGGTTCCCGAGGGTGGGAACCGCTCGTGGAAAAGGAGAATTCCCAAAAAAATAAAATCTCTTGGCCTGGGAATGGCCCCAGAATTCCGGGAATGGCCCCGGCCCTGCTGCTCCCAACTCTCCGGGATGAGATTCCCGAAATTCCCGCTGGGAATTCCAAATCCTGGGAGCTCAGGTCTTCGACAGGGGAAGGGTTCAGGCAACGCCCACCTGGAAATCCAAGAAATCCCTGGAATTCCTGGCTCTGATTCCTGGGGAAGTTCCCAAAAATCCCACGGGATTGGGATCCCACGTTTCCCATCGGAGCTGCTCCCCCAAAATCCCTGGAAAAAGGGCTCCAAATCCCTGGGGAAACATTCCCAAAATCCCTGGGAAAAAGAGCCACGAATTCCTTGTAAAGCATCCCCCAAATCCCTGGAAAGATGTCCCCAAAATCCCTGGAAAAACAGCCCCAAAATCCCTGGGAAAATGTCCCCAAAATCCCTGGGAAAATGTCCCCAAAATCCCTGGAAAAACAGCTCCAAATCCCTGGAAAAATGACCCCAAAACCCTGGAAAACCATCCCCAAATTCCCTGGGAAAATGGCCATAAAATTCCTGGAAAAATGGTCCCAAAATCCCTGGGAAAATGTCCCCAAATTCCTGGAAAAACATCTCCAAAATCCTGGGAAAACAGCTCAAAAACCCCTGGAAAAATGGCCCCAAATTCCCTGGGAAAATGGCACCAAAATCCCTGGAAAAAGAGCTCCAAAATCCCTGGAAAAGCATCCCCAAAATCCCTGGGAAAATGGCCCCAAATTCCCTGGGAAAATGGTCCCAAAATCCCTGGGAAAATGGTCCCAAAATCCCTGGGAAAATGGTCCCAAAATCCCTGGAAAACATCCCCAAATTCCCTGGGAAAACAGCTCAAAAAACCCTGGAAAAATGGCCCCAAATTCCCTGGGAAAATGGCACCAAAATCCCTGGAAAAATGCCCCCAAAATCCTGAAAAACCACCCCAAATCCCTGGAGAAATGGCCCCAAATCCCTGGAAAAATGGCCCCAAAATTCCTGGAAAAACCCCCCCAGATCCCTGGGAAAAGCATCCCCAGAATCCCTGGAAAAATGCCCCCAAAATCCTGGAAAACCACCCCAAAATCCCTGGAAAAACCCCGAGATTTTGGGAATCGTGCCCAGGATTTGGGAATTCCCTGTGGGGGGGGAGGGGAGGGCTGGGAATTCCATGGAAAATCGGGAATGAGGGAGAAGGGGGATCCTGACCTGAGGAGAGCGCGGAGCTCCAGAGCGGCTCAGACGATCCCAAACCTTTCCGCCCTTTTCCGCTTCTTTGCCTGGATTTGGGAATGGCCAAAAAAAAAGGGAAAATTCCCTCAATCCCTGCGGGAGAATCCTGGGAATTCTGGGGCTGGGAATGGGGGAATTCCCGATGCTGAAGGGGGGGAAAATCCTGGGATTTGGGGCGGGGTTTTCCCGAGGAAATGAGGCAGAAAGGAGAGAGGATTCCAAGTCATGAATTCCTGGGAAAACGGCCCCAAATCCATGGAAAAACGGCCTCAAAATCCATGGAAAAACAGCCCTGGAATTCCTGGAAAAATGGCTCCTAAATTCCTGGGGAAATGGTCCCAAATTCCATGGAAAAACAGCCCGGGAATTCCTGGGAAAACGGCCCCAAATCCATGGAAAAACGGCCTCAAAATCCATGGAAAAACAGCCCTGGAATTCCTGGAAAAATGGCTCCTAAATTCCTGGGGAAATGGTCCCAAAATCCATGGAAAAACAGCCCTGGAATTCCTGGGAAAACGGCCCCAAATCCATGGAAAAACGGCCTCAAAATCCATGGAAAAACAGCCCTGGAATTCCTGGAAAAATGGTTCCTAAATTCCTGGGGAAATGGTCCCAAATTCATGGAAAAATCAGACCTGAAATCCATGGAAAAATGGCCCCTAAACTCCTGGGAAAAGGCCCCTAAATCCATGGAAAATTCCCCCAAATCCATGGAAAACCTCCCCAAATCCATGGAAAACCCACCTAAATCCATGAAAACCCACCTAAATCCATGAAAAATTCCTCTAAATCCATGGAAAATTCACTTAAATCCATGAAAAATTCCCCCAAATCCATGGAAAACCCACTTAAATCTATGGAAAACTCATCTAAATCCATGGAAAATGCTCCTAAATCAACGGAAAACCTTCCCAAATCCATGGAAAATTCCTCTAAATCCATGGAAAACTCACTTAAATCCATGGAAAATTCCCCTAAATCCAAGGAAAACCTCCCCAAATCCATGGAAAACGTCCCCAAATCCCTGGGTGCCCCAGGGGTTGGGAATTGGGAAGTGTTTTTGGGGATTCCCGGGAATCCCGGCCCCAAATCCCGGGAATCCCGGCCCCAAATCCCGGGAATCCCAGCCCCAAATCCCGGGAATCGCGGCCCCACCTCGGAGTCCTCGGCGGCTCCGGCCCCGGTGACGATCCCGAACCTTTCCTTCCTCTTCTTGAGCTTCTCGTCCTCCTCGCTCTGGGAACGGCACCGGAGTCGGGCCCGGAACGCCGGGAAACCCCTTCCCGAAAATCCCGAAATTCCCAAAATTCCCCTTCCCAAAAATCCCAAAATTCCCAAAATTCCCCTTCCCGAAAATCCCAGGATTCACGAAATTCCCCTTCCCAAAAATCCCAAAATTCCCCTTCCTGAAAGTCCCAAAATTCCCCTTCCCAAAAATTCCGAAATTCCCAAAATTCCCCTTCCCGAAAATCCCACAATTCCCGAAATTCCCCTTCCCAAAAATCCCGAAATTCCCAAAATTCCCCTTCCCAAAAATCCCGAAATTCCCCTTCCCGAAAATCCCAAAATTCCCCTTCCTGAAATTCCCAAAATTCCTGAAATTCCCCTTCCCAAAAATCCCAAAATTCCCAAAATTCCCCTTCCCAAAAATCCCAAAATTCCCGAAATTCCCCTTCCCGAAAATCCCAAAATTCCCCTTCCTGAAATTCCCAAAATTCCTGAAATTCCCCTTCCCAAAAATCCCAAAATTCCCCTTCCCAAAAATCCCAGCATTCCCGAAATTCCCCTTCCCAAAAATCCCAAAATTCCCGAAATTTCCCTTCCTGAAATTCCCAAAATTCCCGAAATTCCCCTTCCTGAAATTCCCAAAATTACCAAAAAATCCCTTCCCAAAAATCCCCCAATTCCCAAAATTCCCTGTTCCCGAAATTCCCTGTTCCCAAAAATCCCACAATTCCCAAAAATCAAACAAAACTCCCAAAACAAAATTCCCAAAAATCCCCATTCCCCAAAATCCCCCAAAATTCCCCAAAATCCCCATTCCCTAAAAACCAAAATTCCACAAACCCCCAATTTCCAAAAGAAAATTCCCTAAAAACCAAAATTCCCCAAAAAATCCCATTCCCAAAATCCCAAATTCCCAAAAACCCCAAAATTCCACCAAAAAAAAATTCCCAAAAACCCCCAAAATTCCCAAAACAAAATTCCCAAAATCCGGGCAGGGCGGAGCCACCGGGGCTGGAAAATGTTGGAATTTTGGGATTTGGGATTCTGGGAATTCCAGGAATTCCGGGAATTCCCGGTTCTCACCTTCTTGGAGAGGGAGGAGACGTTGAGGCCGAACCTCTGGGCCCTTTCCTTGAGCTTTTCCAGGTTTATCTGGGAAAAGGAAATTCGGGATTTGGGGATTTGGGATCCTCGGCCGGGCCCCGAATTCCAAAGGGGAAAAATTCCGGAAGAAATTCCCGGAAAATTCCGCAGGGCTGGGGGGTTTTTCTGCGGGATTTTGGGGAATTCCAGCCCAAAATTCCAGCCCTGATCCCAAAATTCCAACTGAGATCCCAAAATTCCAACTCCTGATCCCAAAATTCCAGCCCTGATCCCAAAATTCCTGCTAAGATCCCAAAATTCCAGCCCTGATCCCAAAATTCCCACTCCTGATCCCAAAATTCCTGCTAAGATCCCAAAATTCCAACTCCTGATCCCAAAATTCCTGCTAAGATCCCAAAATTCCAACTGAGATCCCATAATTCCAACTCCTGATCCCAAAATTCCTGCTAAGATCCCAAAATTCCAACTGAGATCCCAAAATTCCAGCCCTGATTCCAAAATTCCAACTGAGATCCCAAAATTCCAACCCCTGATCCCAAAATTCCCAATCCCAATCCCAAAATTCCAACTCATGATCTCAAAATTCCAACTGAGATCCCAAAATTCCCACTCCTGATCCCAAAATTCCAGCCCTGATCCCAAAATTCCAACTGAGATCCCAAAATTCCAACTGAGATCCCAAAATTCCCACTCCTGATCCCAAAATTCCCACTCCTGATCCCAAAATTCCAGCCCTGATCCCAAAATTCCCAATCCCAATCCCAAAATTCCAACTCATGATCTCAAAATTCCAACCCCTGATCCCAAAATTCCGGGTTTGACCCTAAAATTCCAGCCCTGATCCCAAAATTCCCACTCCTGATCCCAAAATTCCACCTCAGCTCCCCCCCAGAATTCCCCAAATCCCGGTGCAATTCCCGGAATTCCTGCCAGCATTCCCAGTTTTCCTCACCGTGGGTTTGGAGTCTGCCGAGAGCCCTGGGAAAAGGAGGAAAATTCCCATCAGGAATCGACCAAAATTCCCGGATTTCCCCCCAGGAATTGGGAAAAAAATCCCAAAATTCCAGCCCCGGCTTCTCTTTGGGATCCTTGGGTGGAATTCCAGGAAAATCCCAATCCTGGATTTTTTTGGGATGAGAAATCCCAGGGAAATCCGGGATAATTTGGGTTCATTTCCTGAGAAATCCCGGAATTCCCGCTCTTGGAAAAGTGGGAAAAGGGGAATTTGTCATTCCAGGGAATCCAGAATTCCGGGAATTTCCGGATCCTTCTCCGCACCTTTCGTGGGAATTGTGGCCAAGCCGAACCTGTGGGAATGGAAAAAATGGGAATTAGGGTGGGAATTCTGGGATCAGGCCCAGAATTTTGGGAATTAGGGATGAATTCCCAAAAAATTCATGGATTCACAGAAAATCCCACCAAAAAAATCCCCAAAACTCCTCAAAAAATTCCAAAGAAAACTCAAAAAATCAAAAAAAAATCCCAAAAAACCCTCAAAGAATTCCAAAGAAAACCCAAAAAAATCCCCAAAAAATCCCCAAAAAACCCTCAAGAAATCCCCAAAAAATCCCAAAAAATCCCAAATCCGCCCAAAATCCCACAAAATTCAAAAATATCCCACAAACCCCTCAAGAAATCCCAAAATCCCCCCCAAAATTCCCAAAAATCCATAAAAAAATCCCACAAAAAAATCCTAAAAAACCCCAAAAAACTCCGAAAAAAATCTCCCAAAAAATCCCCAAAAAATCCCCAAAAAATCCCAAAAAACCCTCAAGAAATCCCAAAAAAATCCCAAAAAATCCCAAATCCGCCCAAAATCCCATGAAATCAAAAAAATCCCACAAACCCCTCAAGAAATCGCTAAAAAACCAAAAAATCCCCCCAAAAAATCCCAAAAATCCATAAAAAATCCCACCAAAAAAAATCCTAAAAAAACCCAAAAAAATCCCAAAAAAATCCCCCAAAAAATCCCAAAAAAATCCCAAAAATCCCAAAAAAATCCCAAAAATCCCAAAAAAATCCAAAAAAAACCCGACAAAATCCCAAAAACAACCAAAATCTCCCAAATCCCCATAAAATAAAAATAAATCCCAGAAAACCCCTCAAAAAATCCCAAAACCCCCCCACAAATCCCAAAAAAATCCCCCAAAATCCCATGAAATCCTAAAAAATCCCCAAAACCCCTCAAAAAATTCCCATAAAACCCCAAAACTCCCCCAAAATCCCCAAAAAATCCCAGAAAAAAACATAAAAGATCCCAAAAAAACCCCAAAAAAATAATAATAAAAAAAAATCCCAAAACCCCCCCAAAAAATCCTCAAAAAATAAAAAAAAATTCCAAAAAATCCCAAAAAAATCCCAAAAAATCCCCAAAAAATCCAAAAAAATTCCAAAAAAAATCCCAAAAATCCCAGAAAATTAAAAAAAAATTCCCAGAAAATTCCAGGAATCCCAGAAAGTTCCAGAAAATCCCAGGAATTCCCAGCTCACCGCGCCGCCCGCGCCGCCTTCTTGCTCTCGAGGCTGACGGGAACGTTGAAACGCTCGGCTCGCTTCTGCATCCGCTGGAAAAACGGGAATTCCCAGGGAAAAATGGGATTTTAGGGGGGAAATTTGGGATTTAGGGGGGAAATTTGGGATTTTAGGGAGGAAATTGGGATTTTAGGGGGGAAATTGGGATTTTAGGGGGGAAATTTGGGATTTTAGGGAGGAAATTGGGATTTTAGGGGGGAAATTTGGGATTTTAGGGGGGAAATTTGGGATTTTAGGGGGGGAAATTGGGATTTTAGGAGGGAAATTGGGATTTTAGGGGGGAAATTGGGATTTTAGGGGGGAAATTTGGGATTTTAGGGGGGGAAATTGGGATTTTAGGGGGGAAATTGGGATTTTAGGGGGGAAATTGGGATTTTAGGGGGGAAATTGGGATTTTAGGGGGGAAATTTGGGATTTTAGGAGGGAAATTGGGATTTTAGGGGGGAAATTGGGATTTTAGCGGGGAAATTGGGATTTTAGGGGGGAAATTTGGGATTTTAGGGAGAAAATTTGGGATTTTAGGGGGGGAAATTGGGATTTTAGGGGGGGAATTTGGGATTTTAGAGAGAAAATTTGGGATTTTAGGGAGGGAAATTGGGATTTTAGGGGGGGAATTTGGGATTTTAGGGGGGAAATTTGGGATTTTAGGGAGGAAATTGGGATTTTAGGGGGGAAATTTGAGATTTTAGGGGGGAAATTGGGATTTTAGGGGGGAAATTTGAGATTTTAGGGGGGAAATTGGGATTTTAGGGGGAAAATTTGCGATTTTAGGGGGGGAAATTTGGGATTTAAGGGGGGGAAATTGGGATTTTAGGGGGGAAATTGGGATTTTAGGGGGAGAAATCGGGATTTTAGGGGGGAAATTGGGATTTAGGGGGGGAAATTGGGATTTTAGAGAGAAAATTTGGGATTTTAGGGGGGGAAATTTGGGATTTTAGAGAGAAAATTTGGGATTTTAGGGGGGGAAATTGGGATTTTAGGGAGGAAATTGGGATTTTAGGGGGGGAAATTTGGGATTTTAGGGGGGAAATTGGGATTTTAGGGAGGAAATTTGGGATTTAGGGGGGAAATTTGGGATTTTAGGGGGGAAAAATGGGATTTTAGGGGGGGAAATCGGGATTTTAGGGGGGGAATTTGGGATTTTAGGGGGGAAATTGGGATTTTAGGGGGGAAATTGGGATTTTAGGGGGGAAATTGGGATTTTAGAGAGAAAATTTGGGATTTTAGGGGGGGAAATTGGGATTTTAGGGGGGAAATTGGGATTTTAGGGGGGGAAATTGGGATTTTAGGGGGGAAATTGGGATTTTAGAGAGAAAATTTGGGATTTTAGAGAGAAAATTTGGGATTTTAAGGGGGGAAATTGGGATTTTAGGGGGGAAATTGGGATTTTAGGGGGGAAATTGGGATTTTAGGGGGGAAATTGGGATTTTAGGGGGGAAATTGGGATTTTAGGGGGGAAATTGGGATTTTAGGGGGGAAATTGGGATTTTATGGGGGGAAAATGGGATTTTCCAGGGGAAAAAATGGGGATTTTCCAAGGGAAAACTGAGATTTTTCCAGGGGAAAATTTGGGATTTTCCAAGGAAGAAAATTTGGGATTTTTCCAGGGGGAAAATTGGGATGGGGAAAAGAAAGAAAATAAGTGGGAAAAAGAGAAAAAAAACCGGGAAAAGAAGGAAAAGGAATGTGGAAAAAATTTGGAATAAAGGGGGGGAAAAGGAAGGAGAATCAAGGTGGGAAAAAGAAGGAAAAAAGTGGGAAAAGGAAAGAAAAAAGGTGAGGAAAGGTGGGAATTCCACCCCAAAATCCAAAAAATCTCAGTTTTCCTGGAATTTCCCCATCCCAGGAGGTTCCAGCCTGGTCTGGGATGATTCCAAGGCTGGAAAAATTCCCAAAAAATCCCCCTGGAAGCTCCTGGAAAATCGGGATCAGGGAATTTTACCTCCATCTGGGAGATTTCCGAGGAGATTTTCACCACTTTCTTCTCCTGGATCCTGGAAAAAAAATTGGGAAAAAATCAGGGATGCTCCAGAGGCTGCTCCAGGTGGGATTTTTTTGGGATCTGCTCCCATTCCCGAGGATTTGGGGATTTTTCCTTGGGATTTGGAGGCTTGGGAAAGCTCAGAGAGGAATTTGGGGAATTTTTGGGGTGAGGGAAAAATCACCTGGATTCCCTTGGGAATTGGGATTGGAGGGAAAAGAATTCCAGGGAAGGGATGGGGATGCCCCCAAGAATTGGGAATGGGAATGAAAGTTCAGGAAGAGCCCGGCTGGAGGCTCCAAAATCCCAAATTTCCTTCGGGAATTCCCTGGGGGAGGGAATTGTTTGTTTTCCTGTGGGAATTCCCTGTTTTCCTGTGGGAAAGAATTCCCAGTTTTCCTGTGAGAATTCCTTGATTTCTGTGGGAAAGAATTCCCAGTTTTCCTGAGGGAATTCCCTCATTTCCTGAGGAAAAGAATTCCCAGTCTTCCTGTGGGAATTCCCTGTTTTCCTGTGGGAATTCCCTGTTTTCCTGTGGGAAAGAATTCCCAGTTTTCCTGTGGGAATTCCCTGTTTTCCTGTGGGAGACAATTCCCAGTCTTCCCATGGGAATTCCCTGATTTCTTGTGGGAATTCCCTGATTTCTGTGGGAAAGAATTCCCAGTTTTCCTGAGGGAATTCCTTGATTTCTGTGGGAAAAAATTCCCAGTTTTCTTGAGGGAATTCCCTGATTTCCTGAGACAATTCCCTGTTTTCCTGTGGGAAAGAATTCCTGGTTTTCCTGAGGGAATTCCCTGATTTCCTGAGAGAATTCCCAGTTCTCCTGTGGGAAAGAATTCCCAGTTTTCCTGAAGGAATTCCCTGATTTCCTGAGAGAATTCCCTGATTTCCTGTGGGAAAGAATTCCCATTTTTCCTGAAGGAATTCCCTGATTTCCTGAAGGAATTCCCAGTTCTCCTGTGGGAAAGAATTCCCAGTCTTCCTGAAGGAATTCCCTGATTTCCTGAAGGAATTCCCAGTTCTCCTGTGGGAATTTCCCCCCAAAGATCCCAGGGACGTTCCCAAATCCAGGGAATCCCAAATCCAGGGAATCCCAGCCCCAGATCCGAGCCCAGGACCCCCAATCCCCCCTTCCCAGCCCCTCATTCCCGAGGTTTTCCCGGGAATTCTCACACATCAGGCGTCTTCACCGGCGCCTCCTCCACCTTCACGGGCGGCTCCGGCGCCTTCGGCTCCTCCTCCTGCAAATCCATGGAAAATCCATGGAAAATCCATGGAAAATCCATCAAATCCACCCCAGCCCGAGGCCATTCCCAAGGAAAAATCCACGATCCAGCCCCAAAATTCCCGGATTTCTGCGTGGAGTGACCCCAGGAGGAGCCTGGGATGCAAATTCCTGATTTTTCCGAGCTCTAGGAAGTCTGGGATGCAGGAGTTGGGAATAATTCCCCATCCTGAATATTCCATGGGAAAATCCACAATTTCCTTCACCTGCCCAGCGGGAAAAATCCATTCCCGAGGTTTTCTTGGCAAAAAATTCCTTTTCCAGGCGGGATTTCTTCCCAAAAATCCCAAAATTTCCTCTTTTCCTGGAATTCCCCCGTCCCACGTGGCCCCAGCCTGGCCTGGGAGAACCCCAGGGATGAGGAATCCTTTGGGAATTCTGTTCCAGGCGGGAATCCCATCCCAAAATCCCACAAATTCCCGCTTTTTCCAGCATTCCTACATTCCAAATCTCAAACCCAAAAATTTGGATCCCAAAGATTCCCCCATCCAGAATTCCCAAGCACCAAATCCAACCGATTTAAGCCCAAAAAAAAAGCAGGAAAATGATTTAAATTCCACAGGCTGTTGGAATGTGTTGGAATTCTGCCTCATTCCCACCCTGAACCCCTCGGAAAACCGGGATTATCCCAAAAAATTCCCACCTCAATCTCTTCTCCCAGCACATCCTCCTCGTTGGGCTCTTCCTCAGCTGGAAAAGAAAAACAGGGGAAGGTCAGAGAAGGGAAAAATCCTTGGGGAATCCCAGAAAAAGGCGGATTTTGCTGGAGAACGGGAATTCCAGGTGGGAATTCCGTGGGATTTGGAGCACCCACCGTGTTCCTCCAGGTATGCCTGGAGCCGATGGATCAGGTCCTGTTTGTTGCCTTTGGCTTCCAAGCCCCGGGCCAGGCACTCCTGCTTCAGCTCTGCCAGCTGGAAAACAGGGAATGGCAGCTGGGAATGTGGGAATTATCCTGGGAATTCGGGAATTACCCCGGGAATTCGGGAATTATCCCGGGAATTATCCAGGGAATGTCCCGGGAATCATTCCCGGCCCCTCCAAGGGGTCCCGGCCGGGGCAGGAGGAGCCCGGGGGCCGCCAGTGGTTCCTCTTCAGTCCCGGTTCCCCCTCAGCCCCGGTTCCCGGTTCTCCCTCAGTCCCGGTTCTCCCTCAGCCCCGGTTCCCGGTTCTCCCTCAGCCCCGGTTCTCTCTCAGCCCCGGTTCCCGGTTCTCCCTCAGCCCCGGTTCCCCCTCAGCCCCGGTTCCCGGTTCTCTCTCAGCCCCGGTTCTCTCTCAGCCCCGGTTCCCCTTCAGTCCCGGTTCTCCCTCAGCCCCGGTTCTCCCTCAGTCCTGGTTCTCTCTCAGCCCCGGTTCCCCTTCAGTCCCGGTTCTCCCTCAGCCCCGGTTCCCGGTTCTCCCTCAGCCCCGGCTTCCCTTCAGTCCCGGTTCTCCCTCAGCCCCAGTTCCCGGTTCTCCCTCAGCTCCGGTTCTCCCTCAGCCCCAGTTCCCGGTTCTCTCTCAGCCCCGGTTCTCCCTCAGCCCCGGTTCCCGGTTCTCTCTCAGCCCCGGTTCTCCCTCAGTCCCGGTTCCCCCTCAGCCCGGGTTCCCGGTTCTCCCTCAGCCCCGGTTCCCCTTCAGTCCCGGTTCTCCCTCAGCCCCGGTTCCCGGTTCTCCCTCAGCCCCGGTTCTCCCTCAGCCCCGGTTCTCCCTCAGTCCCGGTTCTCCCTCAGCCCCGGTTCCCCTTCAGTCCCGGTTCTCCCTCAGCCCCGGTTCCCGGTTCTCCCTCAGCCCCGGTTCTCCCTCAGCCCCAGTTCCCGGTTCTCTCTCAGCCCCGGTTCTCCCTCAGCCCCGGTCCCGGTTCTCCCTCAGCCCCGGTTCCCGGTTCTCCCTCAGCCCCGGTTCCCGGTTCTCCCTCAGTCCCGGTTCTCCCTCAGCCCCAGTTCCCGGTTCTCTCTCAGCCCCGGTTCTCCCTCAGCCCCGGTTCCCGGTTCTCTCTCAGCCCCGGTTCTCCCTCAGTCCCGGTTCCCCCTCAGCCCGGGTTCCCGGTTCTCCCTCAGCCCCGGTTCCCCTTCAGTCCCGGTTCTCCCTTTAGCCCCGGTTCCCGGTTCTCCCTCAGTCCCGGTTCTCCCTCAGCCCCGGTTCCCGGTTCTCCCTCAGCCCCGGTTCTCTCTCAGCCCCGGTTCTCCCTCAGTCCCGGTTCTCCCTCAGCCCCGGCTTCCCTTCAGTCCCAGTTCTCCCTCAGCCCCAGTTCCCCTTCAGTCCCGGTTCTCCCTCAGTCCCCGTTCTCCCTCAGCCCCGGTCCCCGGTTCTCTCTCAGCCCCGGTCCCGGTTCCCGCCCTCCTCCCGGTGCCCTCACGGTTCTCGTTCCTCCCGCGCTTCCCTCTGAGCCTCCTCCGGCTCCGGCTCCCCCTCACAGCCACGACTGCCCCGGGCCCCGGTTCCCGTTCCCGCCGCTCCCGGAGCCCTCAGAGCCTCCCCCGTTCCCGTTCCCGTTCTCCACCGCTCTCCCGGAGCCCTCAGAGCCTCCCCCGGGCCCCGGTTCCCGTTCCCGCCGCTCCCGGAGCCCTCAGAGCCTCCCCCGTTCCCGCTCCCGCTCCCGTTCCCGCCGCTCCCGGAGCCCTCAGAGCCTCCCCCGTTCCCGTTCCCGTTCCCGCCGCTCTCCGGGAGCCCTCAGAGCCTCCCCCGTTCCCGTTCCCGTTCCCGCCGCTCTCCCGGAGCCCTCAGAGCCCCGCCAGCCCCGGTTCCGCCCGCGCTCCCCTCACAGCCCCCGGCTCCGTTTCCCGCCGTTCCCCCACGCGCTCCCTCATCCGCAGCCGCTATCCCGACGCCGCCGCCGGGGCAGCCGCGGCTGCCGGGCTCTGTCCCCGGGCTCTGTCCCCGCGTTTCCCCCGCGCTTTCCCCGGGGCCGTTCCCGCTCCCGGCGGCACCTTCAGCTTGTGCAGCTCCACCGGCTCCGCCGCCATCTTGTCACCCCCGCCGCCGGCCCCGCCCCTCACGCCGCTCCGACCAATCAGCGCCGCGCGCCCCCGGCGGTCCCGCCCAAATCCGCCGCTCGCCATTGGTCAGCGCTGCCGTAGAAACCGCCTGTGATTGGTCTGTCGGGCGCTGGGGGCGGGGAGATTATGATTGACGTGGGTATAAACCAATGGGAGTAAGGAAATGTTAAGCAGAGACCAATGAAAAGAGAGGGCGGGAAACGCCGACTTCCGGGAGGTGTGGCCAAGGCCGGAGCGGGGCTCATTGAGGGACTCGGGTGGGATTAATTAATATTAATTAAGGCATTTCATTAAATTGTTGGTATTATTAAGTAGAGTTAGTTATTTATTATTCATTAGATCACGTTTTTATGTGTTTATTGTGCGTGGTTTTGTTATGTTTCTTGTGATGTTATTTATCAAAACGTGTTTTTGTTATGATTTGAGCTGTTTATTGTGTAATTATGAGGTAAAAATTGTTTTATTGAGGTTATTTAAACTCGCTCTCGCATGCTTTGTATTAATATCTTATTATAAACACGTGCATTAATTATTCTCCTTCACCCAGAAGTGCAGAGCACAAATTTGGGGTCATTTTCCAGAACATTCCAGAGTTTCCCGCTCCCTTCCCCTCTCCAGGTGCTGCTCTCAGGGGCTGCTGCTTTATTCCGTTATTATATTTATTATAAATTAATTTTTCTCTCTTATAGCACAACCCTGCCTCTTCCTATTCCTTATTAAAACCGCCCCAACTCTCCTGAACAGCCCCTGAGCCAGAACCCTTTTTATTAAACAGTAAAAGAATTTAATTAATTTGAATAATTAAAATAATTCCCTCCACATTTTCGGATGCGCGTGAGGAGTGTGGAGGCCGCCATGATGGGTGTGGCAGCCATGATGGGTGTGGCAGCCGCCATGATTGGTGTGGCAGCCGCCATGATGGTGTGGCCGCCGCCATGATGGGTGTGGCCGCCATGATGGGTGTGGCAGCCATTATGAGTGTGGCAGCCGCCATGATAGGTGTGGCCGCCATGATGAGTGTGGCCGCCATGATGGGTGTGGCGTCCGCCATGATGAGTGCGTCCATCCCTCCTCATGTGTGTTGGCCGCCACCATGACGGGAGTGGCCGCTTCACCGGCGGACCAAACCGTATCTCCCGGACTAACCGGACACCCCACGGCTCGGTCCCGACCGTTCCAAGCCCGGTAACAGCGCCTGAAGCGCCACCAGCGCGGCCCTGCCCACACTCAAGATGGCGCCGCGCTCTGAGGCGTCACCTGGACCTTCAACATGGCGGTGGCGTGACGTCATTCCTTTTCCGGCGTGGACCGGAAGTGGCGCGGCTATGGCGGCCCGGGGGCTGGTGAGGCCGGGAGGGCCTTGGGGACACCGGGGGGACCCTGGGGACACCGGGGGGGCCTTGGGGACACCGGGGGGACCCTGGGGACACCGGGGGTGGCTCGGGGACACCAAGAAACCCCTTGGTGACCCCGGCAATGGCCTCAGCGAGCCCCAAATCAATCCCTGTTTCCACCCCCCCGTTATTTTTTAATACAAAAACCGCTCGATTTCTTTAAAAAAACTCCAAAAAAAAATTAAAAAAAAAAAGAAAAAAATAGATTTTTTTATTCCAAGCCCTTTTTTTTGTTTGTTTTGGGGTGGGGGTCTCCTCAGCGAGGAAGGGGCCGTCGCCCCTTCTTCCTCCTCTTGTGCTTGGTGTCCCCCCTGGGGGGACCCCCCTGGGGCTGGGGGGGTCCCGCGGGGTCGGGGGGGGTGGGAAAAGCCCCCCCGGGTTCCCCCCAGGCCGGGTTTCCTTGGAAAAGGCGAGCCAGGAAATGCTGGGGGTCGCTGGGGGAGGGGGGGCTGCCCTTAGGGGGGGCCCTGGGGGGAGGGGAAGGGGGGGAAGGGGGGGTTGGGATAAACCTGGGCACACCTGGGCACCCCCTGGACCCCCAGAACCCCTCCAGGACCCCCCCTAGACCCCCCAGAACACCCCAGGACCCTCAGGACCCCTCCAGGACCCCCCAGGACCCCCAGAACTGACCCCAGGACCCCCAGGTGCCCCCAGGACCCTCCCCAGGACCCCCAGGATTGACCCCTGGACACCCCTGGACACCCCCAGGACCCCCCAGGACCCCCAGGACCCCCAGGATTGACCCCTGGACACCCCTGGACACCCCCAGGACCCCCAGGACATCCCCAGGACCCTCCAGGACCCCCCAGGACTGATCCCAGGACCCCCCAGGACCCCCCCAGGACACCCAGGACTGACCCCTGGACACTCCCTGGACACCCCAGAATCCTTCAAGGCCCCCCCAGGACCCCCGGTACTGACCCAGGACCCTCCAGGACCCCCCAGGACCCCTGAGGTGTCCCCCAGGAGCCCCCCAGGACCCCCCCAGAACCCCTCCAGGACCCCCCAGAACACCCCAGGACCCCCCAGGACCCCCCAGGACTGACCCCTGGACACCTCTGGACCCCCCCAGAACCCCTCCAGGACCCTCCAGGACCCTTCTAGCACCCCCCTGGACCCCCTAGGACTGACCCTGGACCCCCCAGAACACCCCAGGACCCCCCCAGGACCCCCACCAGGCCCCCCCAGGACCCCCCCAGGACCCCCCCAGGCCCCCCCAGGACCCCCCAGGCCCCCCCAGGACCTCCCAGAACCCCCCAGGACCCTCCAGGACCCCCGGGACCCCTCCAGGACTGACCCCTGGACCCCCAGAACCCCCCAGGACCCCCAGACCCCCAGCACTGACCGGTGGCGCCCGGCGGGCGGGGCTGTCCTGGTGCTGAAGGACAGGTGATAGGGGACACGGTGACTGTCCGGGGAGATGGGGACACGCTGGCAGCCAGCCCACTCTGGGGACACAGCGGGGACACGGCGGGGACACAGCGGGGACACAGCGGGGACACAGCGGGGACACTCGGTCACCAGGACACTCGGGGACACTCAGGGACACTCGGGGACACTTGGGGACACTCGGTCATGGGGACACTTGGGGACACTTGGTCACAGTGGGGACACTCGGTCACAGGGACACTCGGTCATGGGGACACTCAGGGACACTCGGTCACCAGGGACACTCGGTCATAGGGACACTCGGGGACACTCGGTCATGGGGACACTCGGTCATGGTGACACTCGGTCATGGGGACACTCAGTCATAGGGACACTCGGTCACCAGGACACTTGGGGACACTTGGTCACAGGGACACTCGGTCATGGGGACACTTGGTCACAGGGACACTCAGTCATGGGGACACTCAGGGACACTCGGTCATGGGGACACTCGGTCATGGGGACACTCAGTCATGGGGACACTCGGGGACACTCGGTCATGGGGACACTCGGTCATGGGACATTCGGTCATGGGGACACTCGGTCATGGGGACACTCGGTCATGGTGACAGTCATAGGGACACTCAGGGACACTCGGTCATGGGACATTCGGTCATGGGGACACTCGGTCACGGTGACACTCGGTCATGGGAACACTCGGGGACACTCAGGGACACCCAGAGTGACCTGGGTTGGTCATGGTGACCCCCAGAGAGCCAGGGAGGGACACGGTGACACCCAGGGTGACCTGGGGTGGACATGGTGACACCCAGGGTGACCTGGGCACGGTGACACCCAAAGGGACCCAGGGATGGACATGGTGACACCCAGGGTGACCTGGACATGGTGACCCCAGAGTGACCCCCCTGGCCATGGCATCCCCAGAGCCCCCTGGGCTGTCCCTGGTGTCCCCCCAGGCTGTCCCCAGTGTCCCCCCCAGTGTACCCCCTTGTCCATCCCCGATGTCCCCCCCCCGGTGCTGTCCCCCCCGGTGTCCCCCCCCCCAGTGCTGTCCCCAATGTTGTCCCCAGTGTCCCCCCCAGTGCTGTCCCTCCGGTGTCCCCCCCCCCCAGGCTGTCCCCCCCGATGTCCCCCCCCACCGTGCTGTCCCCAATGTTGTCCCCAGTGTCCCCCCCAGTGCTGTCCCCCCTGGTGTCCCCTCCCTGGTGCTGTCCCCCCCTGTCCCCCCCGGTGCTGTCCCCCTGATGTCCCCACACCCCAGGTTGTCCCCCCCGGTGTCCCCCCCTGTCCCCCCCGGTGCTGTCCCCCCCGATGTCCCCCCCCCGTGCTGTCCCCCCTGTCCATCCCCAGTGTCCCCCCCAGGCTGTCCCCCCCGGTGTCCCCCCTCCCTGTGCTGTCCCCAATGTTGTCCCCAGTGTCCCCCCCAAAGTCCCCACACCCGGTGCTGTCCCCCCTGTCCCCCCTGGTGCTGTCCCCCCCGGTGTCCCCCCCCTGGTGCTGTCCCCCCCTGTC
This sequence comes from Poecile atricapillus, assembly GCF_030490865.1. NCBI lineage: Eukaryota > Metazoa > Chordata > Aves > Passeriformes > Paridae > Poecile > Poecile atricapillus. The sequence goes on along the minus strand of NW_026708988.1, from coordinate 154,186 downwards.
CCCCCGGTGCTGTCCCCCTGATGTCCCCACACCCCAGGTTGTCCCCCCCGGTGTCCCCCCCTGTCCCCCCCGGTGCTGTCCCCCCCGATGTCCCCCCCAGTGCTGTTCCCCCTGTCCATCCCCAGTGTCCCCTCCAGTGCTGTCCCCCCGGTGTCCCCCCCCCGGTGTCCCCACCCCCCATGCTGTCCCCAATGTTGTCCCCAGTGTCCCCCCCAATGTCCCCACACCCGGTGCTGTCCCCCCCGGTGTCCCCACCCCCCAGTGCTGTCCCCCTGGTGTCCCCACACCCGGTGCTGTCCCCCCTGTCCATCCCCAGTGTCCCCCCCAGGCTGTCCCCCCCGATGTCCCCCCTCCCCGTGCTGTCCCCCCTGTCCCCCCCGGTGTCCCCCCTGTCCCCCCGGTGCTGTCCCCCCTGTCCATCCCGTGTCCCCCCCAGTGCTGTCCCCCCCGGTGTCCCCCCCTGTCCATCCCCAGTGTCCCCCCCAGGCTGTCCCCCCCGATGTCCCCCCCCCGGTGTCCCCCCCCCGTGGTGTCCCGGTGTCCCTCACCGGTGACATCGTAGACGTGGCGCTCCATGCAGGCCAGGTAGGTGACCTTGAGGCCGAGCAGGCTGGACTCTGCCCACAGGTCCCCGTCCTCGGCCCGGTGCCACCCCCCGCACGCGGCGCAGCGCCGGCCACAGCGAGGGTCCCGCGACAGCTGGAACCGCCTGGGGGGACATGGGGACATCCTGGGGACACTGTGACACCATGGGGACACCATGGGGACACTGTGACACCATGGGGACACACTGGGGACACACTGGGGACATGGGGACATCCTGGGGACACCACGGGGACACGGGGACAGCCTGGGGACACACTGGGGACACGGGGACATCCTGGGGACACTGACACAGCCTGGGGACATCCTGGGGACACTGACACAGCCTGGGGACACTGACACAGCCTGGGGACACTGACACAGCCTGGGGACATCCTGGGGACACTGACACAGCCTGGGGACATCCTGGGGACACACTGGGGACATCCTGGGGACACTGACACAGCCTGGGGACACTGACACAGCCTGGGGACACTGACACAGCCTGGGGACATCCTGGGGACACTGACACAGCCTGGGGACATCCTGGGGACACACTGGGGACATCCTGGGGACACTGACACAGCCTGGGGACACTGACACAGCCTGGGGACACGGGGACATCCTGGGGACACTGACACAGCCTGGGGACATCCTGGGGACACACTGGGGACAGCCTGGGGACAGCCTGGGGACAGCCTGGGGACACCCTGGGGACACTGTCACACCCTGGGGACACCCTGGGGACACCCCAAGGACACTGTCACACCCTGGGGACACCCCTGGAGATGTGGGGACATCCCCAGGGACACTGGGGACACCGTGCCACCCCCAGGTCACGATGTCCTCTGAATACTGTCCCCGTGTCCCCTCTGTCCCTGCTGTCCCCCTGTCCCCTGTCCCCTGTCCCCCTGTCCCCATGTCCCCCCATGTCCCCCTGTCCCTCTGTTTCCCTGTCCTGTGTCCCTATGTCCCCTGTCCCCCTGTGTCCCCGTGTCCTCTGACCCCCCCATGTCCCGTGTCCCCCCGTGTCCCCTGTCCCCTCCCGTCCCCTGTCCCTGTCCCCGTGTCCCCACTGGTGCTGTCCCCTGTCCCCCCCGTGTCCCCCTGTCCCCCTCGTGTCCCCTCCGTGTCCCCTGTCCCTGTCCCCTGTCCCCTCCCGTCCCCTGTCCCTGTCCCCTGTCCCTGTCCCCTGTTCCCTGTCCCCTGTCCCCGTGTCCCCTGTCCCTGTCCCTGTCCTTGTCCCCTGTCCCTGTCCCCGTCGCTGTCCCTGTCCCTGTTCCCCCTGTCGCTGTCCCCGTGTCCCCACCGGTGCCGTCCCCCGCAGCGGGTGCAGCCCATGTTGTCCACGGCGTCCCTGAGCTCCTCCTGCAGCCGCCCCAGGAACGCTCCCAGCGCCCGTGACAGCTCCTCCTGCGCCAGCTGCTTCCTGCACCCCAAAAAACGGGATTGGAACCCCAGAAAATGGGATTGGAACCCCAGAAAATGGGATTGGAACCCCAAAAACGGGACTGGAACCCCAAAAAATGGGATAAACCACCCTAAAAATGGGATAAACCACCCCAGGAACGCTCCCAGCGCCCGTGACAGCTCCTCCTGCGCCAGCTGCTTCCTGCACCCCAAAAAACGGGATTGGAACCCCAGAAAATGGGATTGGAACCCCAAAAAATGGGATTGGAACCCCGAAAAATGGCATAAACCACCCTAAAAATGGGATAAACACCCAAAAAACGGGATAAACCACCCTAAAAATGGGATAAACCACCCCAGGAACGCTCCCAGTGCCCGTGACAGCTCCTCCTGCGCCAGCTGCTTCCTGCACCCCAAAAAACGGGATTGGAACCCCAAAAAACGGGATTGGAACCCCAAAAAACGGGATTGGAACCCCAAAAAATGGGATTGGAACCCCAGAAAATGGGATTGGAACCCCAAAAAATGGGATAAACCACCCTAAAAATGGGATAAATCACCCTAAAAACGCTCCCAGCGCCCGCGACAGCTCCTCCTGCGCCAGCTGCTTCCTGCACCCCAAAAAACGGGATTGGAACCCCGAAAAATGGGATTGGAACCCCAAAAAATGGGATTGGAACCCCAAAAAATGGGATTGGAACCCCAAAAACGGGATTGGAACCCCAAAAACGGGATTGGAACCCCAGAAAATGGGATTGGAACCCCGGAAAATGGGATTGGAACCCCGGAAAATGGGATTGGAACCCCAAAAAACGGGATTGGAACCCCAAAAAATGGGATTGGAACCTCAAAAAATGGGATATACAACCCTAAAAATGGGATTGGAACCCCAAAAACGGGATTGGAACCCCAAAAACGGGATTGGAACCCCAGAAAATGGGATTGGAACCCCAAAAAATGGGATTGGAACCCCGGAAAATGGGATTGGAACCCCGAAAAATGGGATTGGAACGCCAGAAAATGGGATTGGAACCCCAAAAAATGGGATAAACCACCCTAAAAATGGGATTGGAACCCCAAAAAACGGGATTGGAACCCCAAAAAATGGGATTGGAACCTCAAAAAATGGGATAAACCACCCTAAAAATGGGATAAACCACCCTAAAAACGCTCCCAGCGCCCGTGACAGCTCCTCCTGCGCCAGCTGCTTCCTGCACACCAAAAAACGGGAATTACAACCCAAAAATGGGATTGGAACCCCAGAAAATGGGATTGGAACCCTAAAAATGGGATAAACCACCCTAAAAACGCTCCCAGTGCCCGTGACAGCTCCTCCTGCGCCAGCTGCTTCCTGCACCCCAAAAAACGGGATTGGAACCCCAAAAAATGGGATTGGAACCTCAAAAAATGGGATTAACCACCCTAAAAATGGGATTGGAACCCCAAAAAACGGGATTGGAACCCCAAAAAACGGGATTAGAACCTCAAAAAATGGGATTGGAACCCCAGAAAATGGGATTGGAACCCCAAAAAATGGGATTGGAACCCCAAAAAATGGGATAAACCACCCTAAAAACGCTCCCAGTGCCCGTGACAGCTCCTCCTGCGCCAGCTGCTTCCTGCACCCCAAAAAATGGGATTGGAACCCCAAAAATGGGATTGGAACCCCAAAAAATGGGATTGGAACCCCGAAAAATGGGATTGGAACCCCAAAAAACGGGATTGGAACCCCAAAAAATGGGATAAACCACCCTAAAAACGGGATTGGAACCCCAAAAAATGGGATTGGAACCCCAAAAAATGGGATAAACCACCCTAAAAACGGGATAAACCACCCTAAAAACGCTCCCAGCGCCCGTGACAGCTCCTCCTGCGCCAGCTGCTTCCTGCACCCCAAAAAACGGGAATTACAACCCAAAAATGGGATTGGAACCCCAAAAAACGGGATTGGAACCCCAAAAATGGGATTGGAACCCCAAAAAACGGGATTTGAACCCCAAAAAATGGGATAAACCACCCTAAAAATGGGATAAACCACCCTAAAAACGCTCCCAGCGCCCGTGACAGCTCCTCCTGCGCCAGCTGCTTCCTGCACCCCAAAAAACGGGATTGGAACCCCGAAAAATGGGATTGGAACCCCAAAAAATGGGATAAACCACCCTAAAAATGGGATTGGAACCCCAAAAAATGGGATTGGAACCCCAGAAAATGGGATTGGAACCCCAAAAAATGGGATAAACACCCTAAAAATGGGATAAACCACCCTAAAAAAGCTCCCAGCGCCCGCGCCAGCTCCCCCTGAGCCAGCTGCTTCCTGCACCCCAAAAAACGGGAATTACAGCCCAAAAATGAGATTCCGAGCCCAAAATCCCGGGATTCACCCCAAAATCCCGGGAATTCACCCCAAAATCCCGGGAATTCACCCCAAAATCCCGGGAATTCACCCCAAAATCCCGGGAATTCACCCCAAACTCACGTCTCGTACTCGCGGCGCCTCTCGGGGCTGCTCACCCTCTCCCATCCCACCCCAAAATCCCGGGATTCCCACCCCAAAAACCGGGATTCCACCCCAAAAAAACCCGGGATTTACCCAAAAATCCCGGGAATTCACCCCAAAATCCCGGGAATTCACCCCAAAATCCCGGGATTTCACCCCAAAATCCCGGGAATTCACCCCAAAATCCCGGGAATTCACCCCAAACTCACGTCTCGTGCTCGCGGCGCCTCTCGGGGCTGCTCACCCTCTCCCATCCCACCCCAAAAACCCGGGATTCTGCCCCAAAACCGGGATTCCCACCCCAAAAACCGGGATTCCCACCCCAAAAAAAAACCCGGGATTTACCCCAAAATCCCGGGAATTCACCCCAAAATCCCGGAATTTCCCCAAACTCACGTCTGGTACTCGCGGCGCCTCTCGGGGCTGCTCACCCTCTCCCATCCCGCCCTCAGCACCTTGAACGCCGCCTCTGCTCGGGGGTCTCGGCTCTTATCGGGGTGCACCTGGCCAGACACGACCCTGGGTGTCCCCTGGGTGTCCCCTGGGTGTCCCCTGGGTGTCCCCTGGGTGTCCCCTGGGTGTCCCCAAGCCCCGCGGGGGTGTCACCCACCAGCACGGCCAGTCTCCGGTACGCCCGCCGCAGTTCGCTGTCCGTGGCCGTGTTTTCCACACCGAGCACCCGGAACGGGTCCAGCTCCTCCTCGGTCACCTCGGCCATGGCCACCAAACGTGTCACCTCCCCCTCGGTGACACCGGAGCGACTCCAGCGCTCGCCCAACAGCTCCCGGCAGCGGCGGAGCCCCGCGGAGCCCCCGCGGAGCAAAGAGCGGAGCCCCCCGAGGAGGAGGAGGAGGAAGAGGAGGAGCAGAGCCAGGAGAGCCCCGAGCAGCCGCAGGCACAGCGCGACCCCCGCCCGGGCCACCCCGAGGGACCCCCGGTGTCCCCTCCCGCTGTCCCCCGGTTCCCGGTCGTGCTCCTCCGGGCGTTGTCGCGGTCGCCGTCGCGATCTCCGGGGGTCGCCGTTGTTCTCCGGGGGTCCCCGGTGGCGGCAGCCGAGGCCGCACGGGATGTCCCGGGAGGGGCTCGGGGGAGCGGCCGGGGGGCACCGGCAGCCGCAGCGACCACCGGGGGTGGGGACAGTCCCGGGGGTGGGGACACTGCCGGGGGTGGGGACACTGCCGGGGTTGAGGACACTGCCGGTGTTGGGGACACTGCCAGGAGTGGGGACACTCTGAGGCTTGGGGACACTGCCGGGGATGGGGACACTGCCGGGAGTGGGGACACTGCCGGGGGTGGGGACACTCTGAGGCTTGGGGACACTGCCGGGCTTGGGGACACTGCCGGGGTTGGGGACACTGCCGGGAGTGGGGACACTCGGGGGGCTGGGGACACTGCCGGGGGTGGGGACAGTCCCGGAGATGGGGACACTGGCGGGGGTGGGGACACTGCCGGTATTGGGGACACTGCCGGGGTTGGGGACACTCGGGGGGCTGGGGACACTCGGGGGGCTGGGGACACTGCCGGTGTTGGGGACACTGCCGGGGATGGGGACATTCCCGGGGGTGGGGACAGTCCCGGAGATGGGGACACTGCCGGGGATGGGGACACTGCCGGTGTTGGGGACACTGCCGGGGGTGGGGACAGTCCCGGGCTTGGGGACACTCCCGGTGCTGGGGACACTCCCGGTTCTGGGGACACTGCCGGGTATGGGGACACTCCCGGTGTTGGGGACACTCCCGGTTCTGGGGACACTCCCGGTTCTGGGGACACTCCCAGAGCTGGGGACACTCCCGGTTCTGGGGACACTGCCGGGTATGGGGACACTCGGGGGGTTGGGGACACTCCCGGTGCTGGGGACACTCCCGGTGTTGGGGACACTCCCGGTTCTGGGGACACTCCCGGTGTTGGGGACACTCCCGGTGTTGGGGACACTCCCGGTTCTGGGGACACTCCCGGTTCTGGGGACACTCCCGGGACCGGGGACACTCCCGGTTCTGGGGACACTCCCGGTGTTGGGGACACTCCCGGTTCTGGGGACACTCCCGGTGCTGGGGACACTCCCGGTGTTGGGGACACTCCCGGTGCTGGGGACACTCCCAGAGTTGGGGACACTCCCGGTTCTGGGGACACTCCCGGTTCTGGGGACACTCCCGGTTCTGGGGACACTCCCGGTGCTGGGGACACTCCCGGGACCGGGGACACTCCCGGTTCTGGGGACACTCCCGGTTCTGGGGACACTCCCGGGACCGGGGACACTCCCGGTTCTGGGGACACTCCCGGTATTGGGGACACTCCCGGTTCTGGGGACACTCCCGGGGCCGGTGACGCTCGGTTCCCGCTCGCCGCTCTCCTCCTCCTCCTCGCCCGCCGTTCCGGTGCCGGTGCCGGCGGGGGCAGCCCGGGGGTGGCCGCCGGTCCCGTTCCAGGCGGTGCCGGAGCCTCCCCCGGGGCCGCTCCCGGCCGGGTCCCGGTACCGGGGCTGCTCCATCGCACCGGGATTAGGTCACGGCCATGGCTGGGGGGGACAGCGCGGTCAGCACCGGGGAACGGCACCGGGACACCGGGGATACCGGGGAACGGCACCGGGACATCGGGGAACGGCACCGGGACACCGGGGATAGCGGGGAACGGCACCGGACACCGGGGAACGGGAACGGGACACCGGGGAACGGGAACGGGACACCGGGGAACGGCACCGGGACACCGGGGAACGGCACGGGGACACCGGGGAACGGCACCGGGACACCGGGGACACCGGGGAACGGCACCGGACACCAGGGACACCGGGGATACCGGGGAACGGACACGGGACACCGGGGACACCCCCGGGAACGGCACGGGACACCGAGAACGGGACACCGGGGAACGGGCACGGGACACGGGGGAACTGCACGGGACACCGGGGACAGCCCCGGGACAGCCCCGGGAATGGGCACGGGACACCGGGGAACGGCACCGGGACACCGGGGAACGGACACGGGACACCAGGGACACCGGGGATACCGGGGAACGGGCACGGGACACCGGGGAACGGCACCGGGACACCGGGGACACCGGGGAACGGCACCGGGACAGCCCCGGAGCCGCCCCGGGGAGCCCTGAATGGAGACGGGAGCCCCGAACCGAACCTCGGGACCCCCCAGAACGGAGCCCCGGGACCCCCCGAGTGGCTCCGGGACCGGGGCAGCCCCCGATCAACCCCGGGAACCCCAAAAACGGAACCGGAACCCCCGAACCGGCCCCGGGACCCCCAGAACGACCCCCGGGACCCTCCGGACACTCGGAGCCCGGTACCGGGGGGGTTCGGGACTCACCGAGCCGGTACCGGGGGTGTTCGGGACTCACCGAGCCGGTACCGGGGGTGTTCGGGACTCACCGAGCCGGTACCGGGGGTGTTCGGGACTCACCGAGCCGGTACCGGGGGTGTTCGGGACTCACCGAGCCGGTACCGGGGGTGTTCGGGACTCACCGAGCCGGTACCGGGGGGGTTCGGGGGGTGTTCGGGACTCACCGAGCCGGTACCGGGAGGGTTCGGGGGGTGTTCGGGACTCACCGAGCCGGTACCGGGGGGGTTCGGGACTCACCGAGCCGGTACCGGGGGGGTTCGGGGGCTGTTCGGGACTCAACGAGCCGGTACCGGGGGGGTTCGGGACTCACCGAGCCGGTACCGGGGGTGTTCGGGACTCACCGAGCCGGTACCGGGGGGGTTCGGGGGATGTTCGGGACTCACCGAGCCGGTACCGGGGGGGTTCGGGGGCTGTTCGGGACTCACCGAGCCGGTACCGGCGGGGGGGGGGGTGGTGGCGCCGCCGCCCCCCCCGGGTCCCCTCACGGCCGCACTTCCGCTTTCCGCCCGCCGCCGCGGTGGCCACGCCCACTTCCGGCGTGGGGCAGCGCGCGCGAGCGTCACGCGGCACTTTCCTTATATGGTAATGACCACGCCCCCTTACCGGCATAGACCTGTCCTTAAATGGGCATGGCCACGCCCCCTTATCGGCATAGATCTGTCCTTATATGGTAATGACCACGCCCCCTTCTCTGCGTAGACCTGTCCTTAAATGGGCATGGCCACGCCCCTTAAGTTGTCACAGGCGCTTTAAATCTGCATAGCCCCGCCCCCTGCTTAGCTATGGACACGCCCCTTTTAAAGGGGCAACGCTTCTTAAAGGGGCAACGGTGCTATGGGACCCCACCCCAATTCTTCAGTCCCAGCCCAGTGCTCCCAGTGCTCCCAGTTCCCACTCCCAGTGATCCCAGTTCCCCCTCCCAGTGCTCCCAGTGCCCCCTCCCAGTGCTCCCAGTGCCCTCCCAGTGCTCCCCCAGTGCTCCCAGTGACGCTCCCAGTGCTCCCAGTGCCCCCCCAGTGCTCCCAGTGCCCTCCCAGTGATCCCAGTTCCCCCTCCCAGTGCTCCCAGTGCCCTCTCAGTGCCAGCCCAGTGCCCTCCCAGTGCTCCCCCAGTGCTCCCAGTGACACTCCCAGTGCTCCCAGTGCCCTCCCAGTGCCCTCCCAGTGCTCCCAGTGCCCTCTCAGTGCCAGCCCAGTGCCCCCCAGTGCTCCCAGCGCTCCCAGTGCCTCCAGTGCCCTCCCAGTGCCAGCCCAGTGCCCTCACAGCGCCCTCCCAGTGCTCCCAGTGCCTCTCCCAGTGCTGCTCCCAGTGCTCCCAGTGCCCTCCCAGTGCTCCCAGTGCTGCTCCCAGTGCCCTCCCAGTGACACTTCCAGTGCTCCCAGTGCCTCTCCCAGTGCTGCTCCCAGTGCTCCCAGTGCCCTCCCAGTGCTGCTCCCAGTGCCCCCCCAGTGCTCCCAGTGCCCTCCCAGTGCTGCTCCCAGTGCTCCCAGTGCCCTCCCAATGCCCCCAGTGCCGCTCCCAGCGCCCTCCCAGTGCTCCCAGTGCCTCTCCCAGTGCTCCCAGTGACGCTCCCAGTGCTCCCAGTGCTCCCAGTGCCCTCCCAGTGCTGCTCCCAGCGCCCTCCCAGTGCTCCCAGTTTGGGGTCTCCGAGCCCCCCAAACCCCCCCAGGACCCCCAAATTCCCCCCTGGGGGGGTCTCCCAACAATCCCGACCCCCCCTGTTGGGTCACTGCTCTTTTATTCCTCCACCGGTTTTAAAAATTAAAATTAAAATTAAAATTAAAATTGAAATTTAAATTAAAATTAAAATTTAAATTAGAATTAAAATTAAAATTAAAAATTAAATTTAAATTTAAATTTAAATTAGAGTTTAAATTTAAATTAAAATTGAAATTTTAATTTCAATTTCAGTTTTAATTTTAAATTTTAATTTCAATTTCAATTTTAACTTTAAATTTTAGTTCTAATTTCAATTTTAATTTTAAATTCTAATTTTAATTTTAATTTTAGTTTTAATTTTAATTTCAATTTTAAATTTTAATTTTAATTCTAATTTAAATTTCAATTTCAATTTTAAATTTTAATTTCAATTTTAATTTCAATTTCAATTTTAAATTTTAATTTCAATTTTAAATTTTAATTTTAATTTTAATTTCAATTTTAAATTTTAATTTTAATTTTAATTTCAATTAAAAAAAAAAGACAAATGGAGAAAAATTGGGGTAGGGGGGCTTCAACAGCGAGAGGGGAGGGGGACACAGGGGGGAGGGAGGGGGGGCACGGCCCCTTTTTGTTTATTTTTTTAAGCCCCCTCCCCTTTTTTAAATCCCATTAAAAACCGGGAGCGACCTCGGAATCAAAAAATAAAAAGAAAAAAAAATCAAAGAAGGAAAAAAAAAAAATTAAAAATTTAATTTTGAAAGGAAAAAAAATCAGAAGAAAGAAATTAGAAATGAAATGAGTGAAATAAAATGGGAGGAAAATGGAAAATAAAGGGATAAAAAGAAATGAAATGAAAGGAATGAAGAATTAAAATTAAAATATTAAATTAACCCCCAAAAGAAAGAAAAAAAAGAAATTAAAAGAAAAGAAGTGGAAAAGAAAAGAGAAATAATAAATGAAAAATCAATAAAATCAAATAAATGAAAAAATGGATAAAACCAAATAAAATAAAGCAAAGAAATCGATAAAATCAAAGAAAATAAACCAAAAAAAAATCAATAAAATCAAATAAATGAAAAAATCGATAAAATCAAAGAAAATAAACCAAAAAAAATCAATGAAATCAAATAAATGAAAAAATGGATAAAATCAAAGAAAATAAACCAAAAAAAAATCAATAAAATCAAATAAATGAAAAAATGGATAAAATCAAAGAAAATAAACCAAAAAGAGTCAATAAAACCAAAGAAAATAAACAAAAAAAATGATTAAAAAAATTTGCTAAAATGAAATTAAAAACCAAAAAAAAAAAAACCAATAAAACCAAATAAAACAGAGCAAAGAAATTGATAAAATCAAACAAAATAAACAAACAAAAAAATCAATAAAATCAAATAAATGAAAAAAAAAACGGTAAAATCAAACAAAATAAACCAAAACAAAAATCAATAAAATCAAATAAAACAAACAAAAAAATCAAGAAACAAAACCAAACATTAAAACTGAAAAAAAATCTTTAAAAATCCGCCAAAAAATAAAAAAAAATCCAAAAAAAACACCAAAAAAATAAAAAAAATATCCCAAAAAATCCCAAAAAAATCCCCAAAAATCCCCAAAAAAATCCCCAAAAAATCCCCAAAAAATCCCAAAAAATCCCAAAAAAATCCCAAAAAAATCCCCAAAAAATCCCCAAAAAATCCCCAAAAAAATCCCCCAAAAATAAAATAAAACCAACACCCCCCCCCCCCTTTTTTGCTCCAAATTACGAGTCCAGCTCCAACCCCCTGAGTTCCTCCTCCAGCGCTTTCCTCCTTCCCAACTTTTCCAGCTGCTCCTTGGTGGGCTGGGGGATCCCCCCTCCCTCCATCCTCTGCCTCAGCTCCTCCACCTGCCTCAGCTTCTTCCTCAGGCTCTTGATCCTCCGGTTCCTCTCGTTATTCCTCTCCTCGTTATTCCCGGGATTATCTCCGGCGTTTTCCAAGCTTTTTTCACCTCCTTTATCCCCGGTTGTTGTTGTTGTTGTTGCTGTCCCACCTCCTGCTGTGTTGTCACCTCCTCCTCTGTCACCTCCTCCTCCTCCTCCTCCTCCTCCTCCCAAAGTGATTTTTTCCAGGGCTGAGCTCAGTCCGTCGCCGCCGCCGCCGTCGTTTTCCCGATCTTTCTCCTGCTGCTGTTTCCTCTTCTCTTTGCGTTTCAGGTTCCTGCGGGCGGTTTTGGAGAGCCCCGGCGAGGGCTCGCTGGCCTCGGGCCGGCCCGATGAGGAAGGGTTGGGCTCTGGGTTTAAGCCTGGGGGCAGTTCGGGTTTGCTCCGGAAGAATTTCACGTATTTGTTCTCGTAGCTGGGGTTGGAGAGTGGAAAATAAAGGGTTAAGAGGTTCTGGAGGGGTTTGGAGGGGACAGGAGGGGACAGGAGGGGTCTGGGGAGGTCCTGAAGGAGTTTGGAGAGGTCCTGGAGGGGTTTAGAGAGGTCCTGGAGAGGACAGGAGGGGTCTGATGAGGTCCTGGAAGGGACAGGAGGGGACAGGAGGGGTCTGATGAGGTCCTGGAGGGGACAGGAGGGGACAGGAGGGGACAGGAGGGGTCTGATGAGGTCCTGGAAGGGACAGGAGGGGACAGGAGGGGACAGGAGGGCTCTGGGGAGGTTTTGGAGAGCCCCAGGGAAGGCTCGCTGGCCTCGGGCCGGCCCGATGAGGAAGGGTTGGGCTCTGGGTTTAAGCCTGGGGGCAGTTCGGGTTTGCTCCGGAAGAATTTCACGTATTTGTTCTCGTAGCTGGGGTTAGAGAGTGGGAAAAAATGAGTTAAGAGGTCCTGGAGGGGTTTGGAGAGGTTTGGAGGGGACAGGAGGGGACAGGAGGGGACAGGAGGGACAGGAGAGGTTTGGGGAGGTCCTGGAGGGGTTTGGAGGGGTCAGAAATGGACAGGAAGGGTTTGGAGAGGTCCTGGAGGGGACAGGAAGGGTCTGGGGAGATCCTGGAAGGGACAGGAGGGGACAGGAGGGGTCTGATGAGGTCCTGGAAGGGACAGGAGGGGACAGGAGGGGTCTGATGAGGTCCTGGAAGGGTCTCAGTGGGGACAGGAGGGGACAGGAGGGCTCTGATGAGGTCCTGGAAGGGACAGGAGGGGACAGGAGGGGTCTGATGAGGTCCTGGAAGGGACAGGAAGGGACAGGAGGGGACAGGAGGGCTCTGGGGAGGTTTTGGAGAGCCCCAGGGAAGGCTCGCTGGCCTCGGGCCGGCCCGATGAGGAAGGGTTGGGCTCTGGGTTTAAGCCTGGGGGCAGTTCGGGTTTGCTCCGGAAGAATTTCACGTATTTGTTCTCGTAGCTGGGGTTAGAGAGTGGAAAAGAAAGGGTTAAGAGGTTCTGGAGGGGTTTGGAGGGGACAGGAGGGGACAGAAAGGGACAGAAAGGGACAGGAGGGGACAGGAGAGGTTTGGGGAGGTCCTGGAGGAGTTTGGAGAGGTCCTGGAGGGGACAGAAGGGGTCTGGGGAGATCCTGGAGGGGACAGGAGGGGACAGGAGGGGACAGGAGGTGTTTGGAGAAGCCCTGGAGGGGTTTGGGAAGGTCCTGGAGGGGTCTGGAAAGGTCCTGGAGGGGTCTCAGTGGGGACAGGAGGGGACAGGAGGGGTCTGATGAGGTCCTGGAAGGGACAGGAGGGGACAGGAGGGGACAGGAGGGCTCTGGGGAGGTCCTGGAGGGGTCCTGGAGGGGACAGGAGGGGACAGGAGGGGACAGGAGGGGACAGGAGGGGACAGGAGGGCTCTGATGAGGTCCTGGAAGGGACAGGAGGGGACAGGAGGGGACAGGAGGGGACAGGAGGGGTCTGATGAGGTCCTGGAAGGGACAGGAGGGGACAGGAGGGCTCTGGGGAGGTTTTGGAGAGCCCCAGGGAAGGCTCGCTGGCCTCGGGCCGGCCCGATGAGGAAGGGTTGGGCTCTGGGTTTAAGCCTGGGGGCAGTTCGGGTTTGCTCCGGAAGAATTTCACGTATTTGTTCTCGTAGCTGGGGTTAGAGAGTGGGAAAGAAAGGGTTAAGAGGTTCTGGAGGGGTTTGGAGGGGACAGGAGGGGACAGGAAGGGTCTGGGGGGGTCCTGGAGGGGTTTAGAGAGGTCCTGGAGGGGACAGAAGGGGACAGGAGGGGTTTGGAGAAGCCCTGGAGGGGTTTGGGAAGGTCCTGGAGGGGTTTGGGGAGGTCCTGGAGGGGTCTGGAAAGGTCCTGGAGGGGTCTCAGTGGGGACAGGAGGGGACAGGAGGGGTCTGATGAGGTCCTGGAAGGGACAGGAGGGGACAGGAGGGGACAGGAGGGGTTTGGGGTGGTCCTGGAAGGGACAGGAGGGGACAGGAGGGCTCTGGGGAGGTCCTGGAAGGGACAGGAGGGGACAGGAGGGGACAGGAGGGGTCTGGGGAGGTCCTGGAGGGGTCTCAGTGGGGACAGGAGGGGACAGGAGGGGACAGGAGGGGTCTGATGGGGTCCTGGAAGGGACAGGAGGGGACAGGAGAGGTCTGGGGAGGTCCTGGAAGGGACAGGAGGGGACAGGAGGGCTCTGATGAGGTCCTGGAAGGGACAGGAGGGGACAGGAGGGGACAGGAGGGGTCTGATGAGGTCCTGGAAGGGACAGGAGGGGACAGGAGGGGACAGGAGGGCTCTGGGGAGGTTTTGGAGAGCCCCAGGGAAGGCTCGCTGGCCTCGGGCCGGCCCGATGAGGAAGGGTTGGGCTCTGGGTTTAAGCCTGGGGGCAGTTCGGGTTTGCTCCGGAAGAATTTCACGTATTTGTTCTCGTAGCTGGGGTTGGAGAGTGGGAAAGAAAGGGTTAATGGGGTTTGGGGTGGTTCTGGAGGGGTTTGGGGAGGTTCTGGAGGGGTTTGGAGGGGACAGGAGGGGACAGGAGGAGTTTGGGGAGGTCCTGGAGGGGTTTGGGAAGGTCCTGGAAGGGACAGGACGGGTTTGGAGAGGTCTCAGTGGGGACAGGACGGGACAGAAGGGCTCTGGGGAGGTCCTGGAGGGGTCTCAGTGGGGACAGGAGGGGACAGGAGAGGTTTGGGGAGGTCCTGGAAGGGTCTCAGTGGGGACAGGAGGGGTCTGGGGAGGTCCTGGAGGGGTTTGGGGAGGTCCTGGAGGGGACAGGAGGGGACAGGAGGGGTTTGGGAGGGACAGGAGGGGTTTGGGGAGGTCCTGGAGGGGTCTCAGTGGGGACAGGAGGGGTCTGATGAGGTCCTGGAAGGGACAGGAGGGGACAGGAGGGGACAGGAGGGGTCTGATGAGGTCCTGGAAGGGTCTCAGTGGGGACAGGAGGGGACAGGAGGGCTCTGATGAGGTCCTGGAAGGGACAGGAGGGGACAGGAGGGGTCTGATGAGGTCCTGGAAGGGACAGGAGAGGACAGGAGGGGACAGGAGGGCTCTGGGGAGGTTTTGGAGAGCCCCAGGGAAGGCTCGCTGGCCTCGGGCCGGCCCGATGAGGAAGGGTTGGGCTCTGGGTTTAAGCCTGGGGGCAGTTCGGGTTTGCTCCGGAAGAATTTCACGTATTTGTTCTCGTAGCTGGGGTCAGAGAGAGGAAAAATGGGAAAAAAAATGGGTTAAGAGTGTTTGGGGAGGTTCTGGAAAGGTTTGGAGGGGACAGGAGAGGTCTCAGTGGGGATAGGAGGGGACAGGAGGGGACAGGAGGGGTTTGAGGAGGTCCTGGAGGGGTCTGGGAAGGTCCTGGAGGGGTCTCAGTGGGGACAGGAGGGGACAGGAGGGGTCTGATGAGGTCCTGGAAGGGACAGGAGGGGACAGGAGGGGTCTGATGAGGTCCTGGAAGGGACAGGAGGGCTCTGGGGAGGTCCTGGAAGGGACAGGAGGGGACAGGAGGGGACAGGAGGGGTCTGATGAGGTCCTGGAAGGGACAGGAGGGGACAGGAGGGGTCTGATGAGGTCCTGGAAGGGACAGGAGGGGACAGGAGGGGACAGGAGGGCTCTGGGGCGGTTTTGGAGAGCCCCAGGGAAGGCTCGCTGGCCTCGGGCCGGCCCGATGAGGAAGGGTTGGGCTCTGGGTTTAAGCCTGGGGGCAGTTCGGGTTTGCTCCGGAAGAATTTCACGTATTTGTTCTCGTAGCTGGGGTTGGAGAGTGGGAAATAAAGGGTTAAGAGGTTCTGGAGGGGTTTGGAGGGGACAGGAGGGGACAGGAGGGGTCTGGGGAGGTCCTGAAGGAGTTTGGAGAGGTCCTGGAGGGGTTTAGAGAGGTCCTGGAGGGGTTTGGAGGGGACAGGATGGGACAGAAGGGGTCTGGGGAGATCCTGGAGGGGACAGGAGGGGTTTGGAGAAGCCCTGGAGGGGTTTGGGAAGGTCCTGGAGGGGTCTGGAAAGGTCCTGGAGGGGTCTCAGTGGGGACAGGAGGGGACAGGAGGGGTCTGGAGCAGGTCCTGGAAGGGACAGGAGGGGACAAGAGGGGTCTGATGAGGTCCTGGAAGGGACAGGAGGGGACAGGAGGGGTCTGATGAGGTCCTGGAAGGGACAGGAGGGGACAGGAGGGGACAGGAGGGCTCTGGGGAGGTCCTGGAAGGGACAGGAGGGGACAGGAGGGGACAGGAGGGCTCTGGGGAGGTTTTGGAGAGCCCCAGGGAAGGCTCGCTGGCCTCGGGCCGGCCCGATGAGGAAGGGTTGGGCTCTGGGTTTAAGCCTGGGGGCAGTTCGGGTTTGCTCCGGAAGAATTTCACGTATTTGTTCTCGTAGCTGGGGTTGGAGAGCGGGAAATAAAGGGTTAATGGGGTTTGGGGGGGTTCTGGAAAGGTTTGGAGGGGACAGGAGAGGTCTCAGTGGGGATAGGAGGGGACAGGAGGGGTTTGGGGAGGTCCTGGACGGGACAGGAGGGGACAGGAGGGGTCTGATGAGGTCCTGGAAGGGACAGGAGGGGACAGGAGGGTTCTGGGGAGGTCCTGGAGGGGACAGGAGGGGACAGGAGGGGTCTGATGAGGTCCTGGAAGGGACAGGAGGGGACAGGAGGGGACAGGAGGGGACAGGAGGGCTCTGGGGAGGTCCTGGAAGGGACAGGAGGGGACAGGAGGGGTTTGGAGAAGCCCTGGAGGGGTTTGGGGAGGTCCTGGAGGGGTCTGGAAAGGTCCTGGAGGGGTCTCAGTGGGGACAGGAGGGGACAGGAGGAGTCTGATGAGGTCCTGGAAGGGACAGGAGGGGACAGGAGGGCTCTGGGGAGGTCCTGGAGGGGTCTCAGTGGGGACAGGAGGGGACAGGAGGGGACAGGAGGGGTTTGGAGAGGTCCTGGATGTGTTTGGTGAGGTCCTGGAGGGGTCTCAGGAAGGACAGGAGGGGTTTGGAAGGGTTTGGGGAGGTCCTGAAGTGGTTTGGAGGGGACAGGAGGGGACAGAAGGGGACAGGAGGGGTTTGGAGAAGCCCTGGAGGGGTTTGGGGAAGTCCTGGAGGGGACAGGAGTCTGGAGCAGGTCCTGGAAGGGACAGGAGGGCTCTGGGAGGGTCTGGGGGACCCAGGGAGGAGGCAGGGACAGCCCTGGGTGGGACCCGACCCCTCCCCAGGCCCCAGGGACCCCCCAGAGCCCCCCACTCACACGGGCACCTCCTCCTGGGGCACGTAGCCCTCCTTGACACGGCGCTGCTTCCGCCAGGTCCCGTCAGGACGCTGCGTGGACGGGATGTACCTGCCTGGGGGGACACGGGGGGACACCATGGGGACACCACGGGGACATGGGGACACCCTGGGGACACCACGGGGTCATGGGGACACCCTGGGGACACCTGGGACACCACGGGGACATGGGGACACCCTGGGGACACCTGGGACACCCCCTGACACCATGGGGATACCCTGGGGACACCACGGGGACACCATTGGGACACCCCCTGACACCATGGGGACACCATGGGGACATGGGGACACCATGGGGACATGGGGACACCCTGGGGACACCTGGGACACCATGGGGATACCATGGGGACACCATGGGGACATGGGGACACCCTGGGGACACCTGGGACACCCCCTGACACCCTGGGGACACCTGGGACACCATGGGGACACCTGGGACACCATGGGGACATGGGGACACCATGGGGACACCTGGGACACCATGGGGACATGGGGATACCCTGGGGACACCACGGGGACATGGGGACATGGGGACACCCTGGGACACCATGGGGACACCCTGGGACACCATGGGGACATGGGGACACCATGGGGACACCCTGGCGACACCCCCTGACACCGGGGGGACACCACAGGGACACCCCCTAACACTGGGGGACACCCTGGGGACACCCCCTGACACTGGGGGACACCCTGGGGACACCACGGGGACACCCTGGGGACACCCCCTGACACCGGGGGACACCCTGGGGACATCCCCAGAGCCACCCATGGACACCTTGGGGACACCTGGGACACCCTGGGGACATGAGGACACCATGAGGACACCCTGAGGACACCCTGGGGACACCCCCTGACACTGGGGGGACACCATGGGGACCCCAAACCCCCCTCAGACCCTTCCCGACCCCGAGACCCCCCCCGGGGGTCCCCAAATCCCCCTCTCAGAGACCCCCAAAACCCCTCACGGGGACCCCAAAATCTTCATGGGGACCCCAAACCCCTCACGGGGACCCCAAAACCTTCACGAGAACCTCCAGGACCCCTCCCCAAAATCACTGGAACCCCCCCAAACCCCCCTCAGACCCTTCCCGACCCTGAAACCCCCCCGGGGGTCCCCAAATCCCCCCCCTCAGGGACCCCCAAACCCCTCACGGGGACCCCCAAACCCTCACGGGGACCTCCAGGACCCGTCCCCAAAATCCTTGGACCCCCCAGACCCCTCACAGGGGTCCCGCTCCCCTCAGACCCTTCCTGACCCCCCAGACGCCCCCGGGGTCCCCAAATCCCCCCCTCAGAGACCCCCAAACCCCTCACGGGGAGCTCCAGGACCCCCCCTCAAACTCCCCTCCCCCGAGACCCCTCACGGGGGTCCCGTCCCCCCTCAAACCCCCTCAGACCCTTTCTGACCCCGAGACCCCCCCGGGGGTCCCCAAATCCCCCCCTCAGGGACCCCCAAACCCCTCACGGGGACCCCAAAACCCTCACGAGGAACCCAAAATCTTCACGGGGAGCTCCAGGACCCCTCCCCAAAATCCTCGGACCCCGCTCAGACCCTTCCTGACCCCGAGACCCCCCCAGGGGTCCCCAATTCCCCCCTCAGGGACCCCAAAACCCTCACGGGGAGCTCCAGGACCCCTCCCCAAAATCCTCGGACCCCCCCAGACCCCTCACGGGGGTCCCGTCCCCCCTCAGACCCTTCCTGACCCCCCAGACCCCCCCGGGGGTCCCCAAATCCCCCTCTCAGGGACCCCAAAACCCTCACGAGGAACTCAAAATCTTCACGGGGAGCTCCAGGACCCCTCCCCAAAATCCTCGGACCCTCCCCAGACCCTTCCTGACCCCGAGACCCCCACGGGGGTCCCCAAATCCCCCCCTCAGGGACCCCCAAACCCCTCAGGGTGAGCTCCAGGACCCCCCCTCAAACTCCCCTCCCCCCCCTCCCCTCACAAACCCCGCCCCCCCCCGGGCCCCTCACGGGGGTCCCGCCCCCCCCCTCAAACCCCCCCTTGGGCCCTCCCCGAGCCCGGGACCCCCGCGCGGGTCAGGGGGGGATCCCGGGGGTCTCGGGGGGGGGTCCCGGGGGGGGTCCCGGAGCCCCCCCAAGGCCGCGGGGCCCCCCCCGCGCTCACCGGTCTCGTCCGTCACATAGGGCGTCGCCATCTTTGCGCGCGCGCCGCGGGGCCGCCCCGGAAGTGACGCAAAGACGGCGGCGCTGGGGGGGCGTGGTCAAAACAGGGGGCGTGGCCATGTGCGTGATATGGTAATTAGTGGGCGGGGCTAAACGCGATGACGTTTCTTGTTCTATGCTAATTAGGGGGCGTGATTGATATTGAAATTAATGGGCGTGGCCAAAGGTGAAGATGATATTTCATTCCTACGGCAATTAAGGGGCGTGGTCATTGATTGATATGCAAATTAGCGGGCGTGACCAAAGGATGGAAATGAGATTCATTACGATGGAAATTAAGAGGCGTAATCATTTATCTAAATGAGAGGTGTGGTGGGCGTGGCCATTGGTTGATATGTAAATTAGAGGATGGGGCAAAAATAATGCTGGGACATTTAATTAATATGCAAATAAGGAGGCGTGGCCATTGGTTGACATGTAAATTAGAGGATGGGGCAAAAATAATGCCGGGACATTTAATTAATATGCAAATCAGGAGGCGTGGCCATTGGTTGATATGTAAATTAGAGGGTGGGGCAAAAAGAATGCTGGGACATTTAATTAATATGCAAATCAGGAGGCGTGGCCATTGGTTGATATGTAAATTAGAATGCATGGACAAAAGGAAGGCATGAGCTTTAATTAATATGGAAATTAGGGGGCGTGGCCATTAATTAGAATGAGAATCACATGGTCGAAATTGATGTATGAATATGTATGATATGTAAATTAGGGGGCGTGGCCAAAAGCAATCAGCATCATATTAAAAGGGGCGGGGCCACTGCTTGATATGGAGATTAGAGGTGCATGAGCATAATTAATATGCAAATTAGGCACGTGGTTATTAATCTGTATGATAATTGGGGTGTGGTTATAGAAGGGGTGTGGTCATTGTCAGATATGGAAATTAGAGAGTGTGGTCAAATTATTTTTATTTATATGTAAATGAGGTCATTGATATGTAAATTTGGGGGCGTGGTCTCTGGTTTGGGGCTGCTCCGGCCCCTTGGGACCCCCCCAGATCCCCCAAATCCCACCCAGGAGCCCCCAAAATCCATCCAAAACCCCCCCAGACACCCCAAAATCCCCCAAAACCCCCCCAGACACCCCAAAATCCCCCAAAATCCCCCCAAAACCCCCCCAAACCCCCCCAAAACCCCCCCAAACCTTCCCAAACCCCCCCAGACACCCCAAAATCCCCCAAAACCCCCCCAAAATCCACCCAGACACCCCAAAATCCCCCAAAATCCCCCCAAAATCCCCCAGACACCCCAAAATCCCCCCAAAACCCCCCCAAAACCCCCCAGACACCCCAAAATCCCCCAAAATTCCCCCAAAATCCCCCCAAATCCCCCAAAACCCCCCCAAAAACCCCCCAGACACCCCAAAATCCCCCAAAATCCCCCCAAAATCCCCCCAGACACCCCAAAATCCCCCAAAATCCCCCCAAAATCCCCCAGACACCCCAAAATCCCCCAAAATCCCCCCAGACACCCCAAAATCCCCCAAAATCCCCCAAACCCGCCCCCCAGACCTCCCCAGACACCCCAAAATCCCCCCAAATCCCCCAAAATCCCCCCAAGGACCCCCCCAGACCCCTCAAATCCCCCCAAATCCCCTCCAGACCCCCCAAATCCCCCCAAATCCCCTCCAGACCCCTCTAAATCCCCCAAACTCCCCCCAGGACACCCCCAGACCCCCCAAATTCCCCCCAAGCCCCCCAAAATCCCCCCCAATCCCCTCCAGACCCCCCAAATCCCCCCAACCCCCCCCCAAGATCCCTCTAAATTCCCCAAACTCCCCCCCAAACCCCCCCAGGACCCCCCCAAACCCCCCAGGACCCCCTCAAATCTCCCCAGGACCCCCCAAACCCCTTCCAGGACCCCCCCCAAACCCCCAGGACCCCCCCAAGCCCCCCCAAATCCCCCCAAACCCCCCTTCAGATCCCCCCAAACCCCATTCAGACCCCCCCAAACCCTCCCGGACCCCCCCAGAACCCCCTCAAACCCCCCCAAACCCCTTCAGACCCCCCCAAACCCCCCAGGACCCCCTCAAACCCCCTTCAGACCCCCCCAGGACCCCCCAAACCCCCCAAGACCCCCTCAAACCCCCCCAAACCCCCTCAAACCCCCCCAAACCCCCTTCAGACCCCCCAAACCCCCCAGGATCCCCCCAAACCCCCCCAAATCCCCCCCAAACCCCCCCAGAACCCCCCCAACCCCTCCCAAACCCCCCCCAAACCCCCTTCAAACCCCCCCAGGACCCCCCAGGACCCCCCAAACCCCCCCAGAACCCCCTCAAACCCCCCCCAAACCCCCTTCAGACCCCCCCAGGACCCCCCAAACCCCCCCAAACCCCTTCCAGGACCCCCCCCAAACCCCCCAAATCTCCCCAAACCCCCTTCAGACCCCCCCAAACCCCCGGACCCCCCAAACCCCCCCAAACCCCCTTCAGACCCTCCCAGACCCCCCCAAACTCCCCCCAAACCCCCTTCAGACCCCCCCCAGGACCCCCCAGGACCCCCCAAACCCCCCCAAACCACACAAAGCAGCCGAAGCCTCGGGCACATCTGCGCCTTTATTCCCGTTGTCCCCAAAGCCACCGCGGGTGTCCCCAAGGCCACCGCGGGTGTCCCCAAGGCCTTCCCCAGCTCCGGGGGGGGCTCGGGGCTGGGGTTGGGGGCTGCTTTTGGGTCGGGGGTCCCTAGACCGAGTGTCCCCGGAGGAGGGGGCTGCTCTCGCCGCTCGGGGACCCCCCCAGGGCGCGCTGCAGCAGCCGCCGCACGGTGACACCGGTGACACTTGGGGACAGCCAGCCCCGGGCGGGGGGCGCGGGGGGGGGCAGCGCCGTGTACTTGACTCGTCTGGGGGGGTGGGGGGGACACGGGGTCACCTCTGTCCCATTGGGGTGTCCCCAATGTCCCCAAACACATCGGGGGTGTCCCCAATGTCCCCAAACACAGGGAGAGTGTCCCCAATGTCCCCAAACACATCGGGAGTGTCTCCAATGTCCCCAAACACAGGGAGAGTGTCCCCAATGTCCCAAAACCCCATAGGGAGTGTCCCCGATGTCCCCAAACACAGGGAGAGTGTCCCTAATGTCCCCAACCCCACCGGGGGTGTCCCCAACCCCACAGTGTCACCTCAGCCCCATCGGGAGTGTCCCCAGTGTCCCCTCACCCCTCCCGTGTGTCCCCTCCTGTGTCCCCGCGGTGTCCCCGCTGTCCCCTGACCCCTCCCGCGATGTCCCCGCGGTGTCCCCGCTGTCCCCTGACCCCTCCCGGGGGTATCCTCGGTGTCCCCTGACCCCTCCCGCGATGTCCCCGCGGTGTCCCCGCGGTGTCCCCGCTGTCCCCTGACCCCTCCCGCGGTGTCCCCGCGGTGTCCCCGCGGTGTCCCCGCTGTCCCCTCACCTGTAGGTGAACGCAGCCGTGCCCAGGGCGGCCGCCACCAGCACGAGCCCCACGAACAGCGTGGTCCGGCCGGTGACAGGAGCGGCTCCTGGGGACAGCGACAGCTCAGTGCCACCCCAGGGACCTTGGGGACATCCCCGGGTCCTGTCCCCCCTGTCCCTGTCACCTCCGACACGGCAGGGACAGCTCAGTGCCACCCCAGGGACCTTGGGGACATCCCTGGACCCTGCGCCACCTCCTCTGGGGACAGGAACAGTTCAATCCCCCCCAGGGGACCCTCGGGGACATCCCTGGACCCTGCGCCACCTCCTCTGGGGACAGGAACCACCCAGCCCCACCAGGGGACCCTCGGGGACACCACCCCCATGTCCCTGTCACCTCTGTGCCACCTCCTCTGAGGACAGGAACAACCCAGCCCCACCCAGGGGACCCTCGGGGACACCACCCCCATGTCCCTGTCACCTCTGTGCCACCTCCTCCGAGCCCGGGCCAGCCCAGCCAGCCCCAGGGGACCCTCGGGGACATCCCTGGACCCTGCGTCACCTCCTCCGAGGACAGGGACAGTTCAGTCCCACCCAGAGGACCCTCGGGGACATCCCTGGACTCTGTGCCACCTCCTCTGGGGACAGGAACAGTTCAATCCCACCCAGGGGACCCTCGGGGACACCACCCCCGTGTCCCCTGTCACCTCTGTGCCACCTCCTCCGAGCCAGGGCCAGCCCAGCCCGCCCCAGGGGACCTTTGGGGACACCACCCCCCGTGTCCCTGTCCCCTCCCCCAGCCGGTGTCCCCCCCAGCCCCGGTCCCGGTGTCGCACCTCCCACGGCCACCCGTGTGGTGGCCACCGCCAGCCCGTTGCCGTTGGCCAGGGACACGTTGAGGCAGAAGAGGCCGGAGCGGTTGAAGTCCTGGCGCAGCACGAGCTCGCAGCCCGGCGACGGCGACACCGGCGAGCAGCGCTCCTCCTCGGCCGTGCGACACTCGGGGTCCGCCACCACCGTGCACACCTCCTCGGGCAGCCTGCGGGGACACCGCGCTGCTGTCACCTGTGTCCCCTGCTGTCCCCTGTCTGTGCCTGCTGTCACCGCTGTCCCCTCTGTCCCCTCTCTGTGCCTGCTGTCCCCGCTGTCCCCTCTCTGTCCCCTCTGTCCCCTCCTGTCCCCTCTGTCCCCTCTGTCACCACTGTCCCCTCTCTGTCCCCTCTGTCCCCTCTGACCCCCCTCTGTCCCCTCTGTCCCCTCCTGTCCCCTCTGTCCCCTCCTGTCCCCACTGTCCCCACTGTCCCCTCTCTGACCCCACTGTCCTCTCTGTCCCCGCTGTCCCCTCCTGTCCCCTCTCTGTCCCCTCTCTGTCCCCCGCTGTCCCCTCCTGTCCCCTTCTGTCCCCTCTGTCCCCTCTCTGTCCCCTCTGTCCCCTCTGTCCCCTCTGTCCCCTCCTGTCCCCTCCTGTCCCCACTGTCCCCACTGTCCCCTCTGTCCCCTCTGTCCCCTCTGTCCCCTCTGTCCCCTCTCTGTGCCTGCTGTCACCGCTGTCCCCTCTCTGTGCCTGCTGTCCCCTCTCTGTCCCCTCTGTCCCCTCTGTCCCCTCTCTGTGCCTGCTGTCCCCTCTCTGTGCCCGCTGTCACCGCTGTCCCCTGCTGTCCCCTCTCTGTCCCCTCTCTGTCCCCTCTCTGTCCCCACTGTCCCCTCTCTGTCCCCTCTCTGTGCCTGCTGTCCCCGCTGTCCCCTCTGTCCCCTCTGTCCCCACTGTCCCCTCTCTGTCCCCTCTCTGTGCCTGCTGTCCCCTCTCTGTCCCCTCTGTCCCCGCTGTCCCCTCTCTGTGCCCGCTGTCACCGCTGTCCCCACTGTCCCCTCTCTGTCCCCTCTGTCCCCTCTGCCCCTGCTGTCCCCTCTGTCCCCACTGTCACCGCTGTCCCCTCCTGTCCCCTCTGTCCTCTCTGTCCCCTCTGTCCTCTCTGTCCCCTCTGTCCCCGCTGTCACCGCTGTCCCCTCTCTGTCCCCTCCTGTCCCCACTGTCCCCACTGTCCCCTCTGTCCCCGCTGTCCCCTCCTGTCCCCTCTGTCCCCGCTGTCCCCTCTGTCCCCTCTCTGTCCCCTCCTGTCCCCTCTGTCCCCCGCTGTCCCCGCTGTCCCCTCCTGTCCCCTCTGTCCCCTCTGTCCCCTCCTGTCCCCTCCTGTCCCCTCTCTGTCCCCTCTGTCCCCGCTGTCGCCGCTCACCCGCCCTCGCAGGTCACCGTCAGCTCCACGCTGCTGCCGCTGTCCTCGGGCACCACCTGCACGATGGCCACGCTCTCGATGCCCTCTGGGGGGTCAGGGAGGGGTCAGCGGGGTCGGGAACCCCCGGGACCCCCCTCGGGACCCCCTCAGGACCCCCCGGGACCCCCCAGAACCCCCCAGGACCACCCAGAACCCCCCAGGACCACCCAGAACCCCCTCGGAACCCCCCAGGACCCTCCCTGCACGATGGCCACGCTCTCGATGCCCTCTGGGGGTGTCAGGGAGGGGTCAGCGGGGTCGGGAACCCCCCGGGACCCCCCAGGACCCTCTGGGACCCCCCGGACCCCCCCGGAACCACCCAGAACACCCCAGGACCACCCAGGACCCCCTCGGAACCCCCCAGGACCCTTCCTGCACTATGGCCACGCTCTCGATGCCCTCTGGGGGGTCAGGGAGGGGTCAGCGGGGTCGGGAACCCCCCGGGACCCCCCAGGACCCTCTGGGACCCCCCGGGACCCCCCAGAACCCCCCAGAACCCCCCAGGACCCCGCAGGACCCTCCCTGCACTATGGCCACGCTCTCGATGCCA
>NW_026708988.1:0-128511 GCF_030490865.1 Poecile atricapillus | reverse complement strand
TGTGGTTCAGGAAGGTTCTGGGGTGGTTCAGGAAGGTTCTGGGGTGGATCAGGAAGGTTCTGGGGTGGATCAGGAAGGTTTTGGGATGGTTCAGGATGGTTTTGGTGCAGTCCGGGATTTTGGGGGCGGTTCAGGGGTGGATCAAGAAGGTTTTGGGGTGGTTCAGGATGGTTTTGGGATGGTTCAGGAAGGTTCTGGGGTGGATCAGGAAGGTTCTGGGTGTTTCAGGAAGGTTCTGGGGTGGTTCAGGATGGTTTTGGTGCAGTCCGGGATTTTGGGGGTGGTTTTGGGGTGGATCAGGATGGTTTTGGTGTAGTCTGGGGATTTTAGGGGTGGTTTTGGGGTGGTCTGGGGATTTTAGGGGTGGTTTTGGGGTGGTTCAGGATGATTTTGGGGTGGATCAGGATGGTTTTGGGATGGTTCAGGATGGTTTTGGGGTGGTTCAGGATGGTTTTGGTGCAGCCCGGGATTTTGGGGGCGGTTTTGGGGTGGTTCAGGAAGGTTTTGGGATGGTTCAGGAAGGTTCTGGGGTGGTTCAGGAAGGTTCTGGGATGGTTCAGGAAGGTTCTGGGGTGGTTCAGGAAGGTTCTGGGGTGGTTCAGGAAGGTTCTGGGATGGTTCAGGAAGGTTCTGGGGTGGTTCAGGAAGGTTCTGGGGTGGTTCAGGAAGGTTCTGGGATGGTTCAGGATGGTTTTGGAGTGGTTCAGGATGGTTTTGGTGCAGTCCGGGATTTTGGGGGCGGTGCTGGGGTGGATCAGGAAGGTTCTGGGGTGGTTCAGGATGGTTTTGGGGTGGTTCAGGAAGGTTCTGGGGTGGTTCAGGATGGTTTTGGGGTGGTTCAGGAAGGTTTTGGGGTGGTTCAGGATGGTTCTGGGGTGGTTCAGGATGGGTTTTGGTGCAGCCCGGGATTTTGGGGGCGGTTTTGGGGTGGATCAGGAAGGTTTTGGTGCAGTCTGGGGATTTTAGGGGTGGTTTTGGGGTGGTTCAGGATGGTTTTGGGATGGTTCAGGATGGTTTTGGGGTGGTTCAGGATGGGTTTTGGTGCAGCCCGGGATTTTGGGGGCGGTTTTGGGGTGGATCAGGAAGGTTCTGGGATGGTTCAGGAAGGTTCTGGGGTGGTTCAGGAAGGTTTTGGGGTGGTTCAGGATGGTTTTGGGATGGTTCAGGATGGTTTTGGTGCAGTCTGGGGATTTTAGGGGTGGTTTTGGGGTGGTCTGGGGATTTTAGGGGCGGTTCTGGGGTGGTTCAGGATGGTTTTGGTGCAGTCCGGGATTTTGGGGGCGGTTCTGGGGTGGTTCAGGAAGGTTCTGGGGTGGTTCAGGATGGTTTTGGGGTGGTTCAGGAAGGTTTTGGATGGTTCAGGAAGGTTCTGGGATGGTTCAGGGTGGGTTTTGGTGCAGCCCGGGATTTTGGGGGCGGTGCCGGGGTCTCGCTGACCATTGACGGTGCAGTTCTGGCTCCACACCACGCGGCCATCGGGCAGCACGCTCTGGTTGCCCGGGAAGCGCAGGGCGATGGAGAAGGTGGCCTCGGCACCCGCCATGGTGGGAGCGTCGTTGCTGATGTCGAAGGTGACATCGCCACCTGCTCGGGGACACCACGGGAGGCTCAGCGCCACCGCGGGACGCGCCGGGGGTGACACGGGGACACCGGGCTGGTCTCACCTCTCCAGCAGTCGCGGGTCCCGTCCCGCCAGGGCTGGTAAAGCTCCGAGTCCCAGGCTCGGAACGGCCCCGGCCGCCCGCTCCACGCCGGGCTCCGGCCACGGCTCCGGCCCGAGGCTCCTGAGGGGACGGGGACAGCGACAGGGACACCCCGAGCTCAGGGGGATGCGGGGTCACACGTGTCCCCTGTGTCACCATCCCTCCCAGGGGTTTGTCACATTCCCCTGTGTCCCCTGTGTCCCCTGTGTCCCCTGTGTCACCATCCCTCCCAGGGCTCTGTCACATCCCCCCGTGTCCCCTGTGTCCCCTGTGTCACCTGTGTCATCCCGAGTCCCCTGTGTCACCATCCCTCCCAGGGGTTTGTCACATTCCCCTGTGTCCCCTGTGTCCCCCGTGTCACCTGTGTCACCTGTGTCACCCGTGTCACCTGTGTCCCCTGTGTCACCACCCCTCCCAGGGCTCTGTCACATCCCCCTGTGTCCCCTGTGTCCCCCGTGTCACCTGTGTCACCTGTGTCACCCGTGTCACCTGTGTCCCCTGTGTCACCATCCCTCCCAGGGGTTTGTCACATCCCCCTGTGTCCCCTGTGTCCCCTGTGTCACCACCCCTCCCAGGGCTCTGTCACATCCCCCTGTGTCCCCTGTGTCACCCGTGTCCCCCGTGTCCCCTGTGTCACCTGTGTCACCATCCCTCCCAGGGGTTTGTCACATCCTCCTGTGTCCCCTGTGTCACCTGTGTCCCCTGTGTCCCCTGTGTCACCATCCCTCTCAGGGCTCTGTCACATCCCCCCGTGTCCCCCCGAGTCCCCCCGAGTCCCCCGTGCCACCACCTCTCTCTGGGGTTTGTCACATCCCCCGTGTCCCCCGTGTCCCCTGTGTCACCACCCCTCCCAGGGCTCTGTCACATCCCCAATGTCCCCAATGTCCCCCAATGTCCCCCAGTGTCCCCCACTCTCAGAACTCTGTCACATCCCCAATGTCCCCAATGTCCCCCAGTGTCCCCAGTGTTCCCGGTGTCCCCAATGTCCCCCAGTGTCCCCAATGTCCCCCACTCTCAGAACTCTGTCACATTCCCAATGTCCCCAATGTCCCCAATGTCCCCAATGTCCCCAATGTCCCCCAGTGTCCCCCACTCTCAGAACTCTGTCACATTCCCAATGTCCCCAATATCCTCAATGTCCCCAGTGTCCCCAATGTCCCCCAATGTCCCCAATATCCTCAATGTCCCCAGTGTCCCCAATGTCCCCCAATGTCCTCCAGTGTCCCCAATGTCCCCAGTGTCCCCAATGTCCCCCAGTGTCCCCAGTGTCCCCGCTGTCCCCCCTCACCCAGCACCGTCTCCTCTCCCCACATCCCCCAGCGCTCCCCCAGCCCCCCGCCCACCACCCCCACCCCCGGCGTGTCCGGCCGGCTCCTCCCGACCCTGGGGACACCGGGGGGACACCGGGGGGACACCGGGGGGACCCCGGGGGGACACCGGGGGGACGCGGGGGTCTCGTGACGGAGCTCGGGCCGAGCCACGCGCGGGGCAAAGCCATCACATGGCGCCCCAAAGCCTTTTCATGTGACACTCAGCTGAGCCGGGCGGGACGGGACGGGACGGGGAGGGACCCCCCCGTGTCCCCCGGGATCGGGGACCCCCCCGTGCCCCCCGGGATCGGGGACCCCCCCGTGTCCCCCGGGATCGGGGACCCCCCCGTGTCCCCCGGGATCGGGGGGCTCCCAGGTTCGGGGGGCTGCAAAATTCCCCCAGGTTCGGGGGGCTTCAAAATCCCCTCAATGTCGGGGGGCTTCAAAATCCCCCCAGGTTCGGGGGGCTGCCGGGTCCCCCCAGGTTCGGGGGTCTGCAAAATCCCCCCAGGATCGGGGGGCTGCAAAATTCCCTTCAATGTCGGGGGGCTCCCAGGTTCGGGGGGCTGCAAAATTCCCTTCAATGTCGGGGGGCTGCAAAATCCCTTGCAAGTCCCTTCAGCCCCCGCTTTTAGGGCTGTGTAAGGTCCCCCCCTCATTGTCGGGGGTCTGAAGGGTCCCCCCAATGTCCCCCTCACTCTCGGGGGTCTCTCAGGTCCCCCCCTGTCCCCTCACTCCCAAGGGTCCCCCCAAGTCCCCCTTTCAAAGGGTCTGAAAGGTTCCCCCAAATCTCGGGGGTCTCTCAGGTCCCCCCTGTCCCAAATTTCCCCCCTGTCCCAAATGTCCCCCCGTGTCCCCCCAGCTCTCGGGGGTCTCTCAGGTCCCCCCTGTCCCAAATGTCCCCCCGTGTCCCCCCAAATCTCGGGGGTCTCTCAGGTCCCCCCTGTCCCAAATGTCCCCCCGTGTCCCCCCTTCACACGGGGCTGCCACTTCCCCCCCCCACTCAAAAAACGGGGTCCCCCCCTCGTGGGGAGAGCAGACCCGCGCCCCCCTCCTCATTTCCATCGGGATGGAGACCCCCAAATCCCTCCCCAGAGCCCCCAAAAGGGAAATTTTCGGGGTACAACCCTCCCGCCAACGAGTCGGGGGGGCTCTGCGCCCCAAAACCCTCCAAGGATGCTCCCCCCCACCCCAAAAAAATCCGAAATTACTCCAGAGCCCCCAAAAGGGAAATTATCGGGGTACAACCCTCCCACCAACGAGTCGGGGGGGGAGCTCCGCGCCCCAAAACCCTCCACGGATGCTCCCCCCCACCCCAAAAAAAGTCGCACTTACTCCAGAGCCCCCAAAAGGGGAATTATCGGGGTACAACCCTCCCGCCAACGAGTCGGGGGGGGGGAATCTGCGCCCCAAAACCCTCCAAGGATGCTCCCCCCCACCCCAAAAAATCCGCAATTACTCCAGAGCCCCCAAAATGGAAATTATCGGGGTACAACCCTCCCGCCAACGAGTCGGGGGGGGCTCTGCGCCCCAAAACCCTCCAGGGATGCTCCCCCTCACCCCAAAAAAATCCGCAATTACTCCAGAGCCCCCAAAAGGGAAATTATCGGGGTACAACCCTCCCGCCAACGAGTCGGGGGGGGCTCTGCGCCCCAAAACCCTCCAGGGATGCTCCCCCTCACCCCAAAAAAATCCGCAATTACTCCAGAGCCCCCAAAAGGGAAATTATCGGGGTACAACCCTCCCGCCAACGAGCTTTGAGTGAGGGGGGGGAATCTGCGCCCCAAAACCCTCCAAGGATGCTCCCCCCCACCCCAAAAAAATCCGCACTTACTCCAGAGCCCCCAAAAGGGGAATTATCGGGGCACAACCCTCCTGACAACGAGTCGGGGGGGGGGGAATCTGCGCCCCAAAACCCTCCAGGGATGCTCCCCCCACCCCAAAAAATCCGCACTTACTCCAGAGCCCCCAAAAGGGAAATTATCGGGGTACAACCCTCCTGACAACGAGTCGGGGGGGGCTCCGCGCCCCAAAACCCTCCAAGGATGCTCCCCCCCACCCCAAAAAAATCCACACTTACTCCGCTGAGCCTCAGCCAGGAGCAGGAGCGACCCCAAAACCGCGATGGCCCCGAGCCCCCTCATGGTCCCCGCGATGTCTCCCCCCAAGCTCGGGCTCCGCCGGGGAAGAGGCGCCGGCCCCGGCGACAGCGACAGAAAAAGGGGCGCTCATTTGCATGACCCCTCCCCCCAAAAAAAGGGGGGCTCTGGGGGGGGTCCCCACCCCCACTCCCCACGTGGAGCCACCCCCCGGTCACACGGTCCGGTCCTGCCCCGGGGGAGGGGGGAGAGGAGGGACACGGGGACCCCCCCTCGGCTGGGGGAGGGGGTTTGGGGGGGCTGGAGACCCCCAGGGATGGGATTTGGGGACCCCCGGGGATGGGGATTTGGAGACCCCCAGGGATGGGATTTGGGGACCCCCAGAGTGGGGATTTGGGGACCCCCAGGGATGGGATTTGGGGACCCCCAGGAATGGGGATTTGGGGACCCCCAGGGTGGGGATTTGGAGACCCCCAGGGTGGGGATTTGGGGACCCCCAGGGATGGGGATTTGGGGACCCCCAGGGTGGGGATTTGGAGACCCCCAGGGTGGGGATTTGGGGACCCCCAGGGTGGGGATTTGGGGACCCCCAGGGATGGGGATTTGGGGACCCCCAGGGTGGGGATTTGGAGACCCCCAGGGTGGGGATTTGGGGACCCCCAGGGATGGGGATTTGGGGACCCCCAGGGTGGGGATTTGGAGACCCCCAGGGTGGGGATTTGGGGACCCCCAGGGTGGGGATTTGGGGACCCCCAGGGATGGGGATTTGGGGACCCCCAGAGTGGGGATTTGGGGACCCCCCCTCAGCCGGCTCAGAGTGGGGGGTCGTGGTGGTTGGGGGGTGACACCCATGGGGGGACAGCGGGGTCGCAAAATGAGGGGGGACCCCCGGTTTGTCACTCGGGGGGGTCCCCGATCCCGGTGGGTGACACGGGGGGGTCCCCGATGGCACAGGGGGGACCCCAATCCCAGCGAGTGACACGGGGGGACCCCGATATCGTAGGGTGACCCTAATCCTGGTGGGTGACACGGGGGGATCGAGTGACACGGGGGGGACCCCGATTGTACAGAGGGGACCCCGGTCCCGGTGGGTGACACGGGGGGACCCCAATCTCGGTGGGTGACACGGGGGGATCGAGTGACACGGGGGGACCCCGATGGCACAGGGGGGTCCCCGATCCTGGTGGGTGACGGGGGGGGACCCCGATCATGGACAAAAGGGGGAGGGTCCCCAATTCTGCACACGCAGGGGGACCCCGATCCCGGTGGGTGACACACACGGGGGACCCCCATCCTGATGGGTGACACGGGGGGGTCCCCGATTGTACAGGGGGGACCCCGGTCCCGGTGGGTGACACGGGGGGACCCCGGTCCCGGTGGGTGACACGGGGGGATCGGGTGACACGGGGGGTCCCCGATTGCACAGGGGGGACCCCGGTCCCGGTGGGTGACACGGGGGGATCGGGTGACACGGGGGGGACCCCGATTGTACAAAGGGGACCCCGGTCCCGGTGGGCGACACGGGGGGACCCCAATCTCGGTGGGTGACACGGGGGGATCGAGTGACACGGGGGGTCCCCGATGGCACAGGGGGGTCCCCGATCCTGGTGGGTGACAGGGGGGGGACCCCGATCATGGACAAAAGGGGGAGGGTCCCCAATTCTGCACACGCAGGGGGACCCCGATCCCGGTGGGTGACACACACGGGGGACCCCCATCCTGATGGGTGACATGGGGGGTCCCCGATTGCACAGGGGGGACCCCGGTCCCGGTGGGTGACACGGGGGGATTGGGTGGCACGGGGGGTCCCCGATTGCACGGGGGGGACCCCGGTCCCGGTGGGTGACACGGGGGGACCCCGATCTCGGTGGGTGACACGGGGGGACCCCGATCTCCTTCTCTGGGCACTTCCGTGTCCCCCCGGGGCTGTCCCGGTGCGGACCCGTCACGTGTGCGGAGAGCCCCGTGACCCCCGGAGAGCCCCGTGAGCCCCCCGGGGCTGCGGCTGCTCCCCGTGACCCCCGTGTCCCCCCGGGGCTGCTCCCCGTGACCCCCGTGTGACCCCCGTGTGCCCGGTTGCGGTCCGGTGTCCGGTCCGGCCGCTGCCCGAGCATCCCGGAGCCCGCGGTGTCCCGGTCCCGGTCCTTGTCCCCGATCCCCGGTCCCGGTGTCGGTCCCGATCCCGACCCCATCCCTATCCCCGGTCCCGGTCTCGATACTGGTCCGAATCCTGATCTCTGCTCCGATTCCAATCCCCGGTCCCGGTTCCAATCCCCGGTCCCGGTTCCGATCCCTGTCCCGATTCCAATCTCCGGTTCCGGTTCCGATCCCTGCCCCAATTCCAATCCCCGGTCCCGGATCCGATCCCGGTCTCGATTCCAATCTCCGGTTCTGATTCCGGTCCCGATTGCAATCCCCGGTCCCGGTCTCGATCCTGTTCCTAATCCCCGATCCCGATCCCCGTCCCGATTCCGATCCCCGGTTCCGATCCCGATCCCGGTCCCTGTCCTTGTCCCGATCCCAATCCCGGTCCCCGGTCCCGGTCCCTGTCCTCAGTGTCCCGATTCCAATCCCCGGTTCCGATCCTGGACCCGGTCCCCGCTGTCCCAATTCCGATCCCCGCTCCCGGTCCCCAGTATCCCAATTCTAATCCCGGTCCCGGTCCCGGTCCCGATCCCTGTCCCCGATCCCCGTCCCCGCTGTCCCCGTTCCAATCCCCGGTTCCGATCCCAGTTCCTGATCCCGATCCCGGTCCCCAGTGTCCCAATTCTAATCCCGGTCCCGGTCCCGGTCCCGGTCCCTGTCCCCTGTCCCTGTCTCCGATCCCGGTCCCGGTCCCGATCCCTGTCCCCGATCCCTGTCCCTGTCCCCTGTCCCCGATCCCTGTCCCTGTCCCCTGTCCCCGATCCCGGTCCCGATCCCGGTCCCGGTCCCGGTCCCCGCTGTCCCAGTGCCAATCCCCGGTGCCGGTCCCGGTAGTGTCACTATCTCTTTAAGGGATCTCCCGCGTCGCCGCTGACGTCACTCGGCGCTCAGCCAATGGCCGGCGGCGCGGGGGGCGTGGCCGGCGGAAGGCGGGAAGCGGCGCGGGCGGGGCCGCCGCGGCTTTGGCGCGCTCGGGGGGGACGCGGCGGCCGCGCTCGGGACCCCCAGGGACCCCCGGGGACCCCCAGAACCCCCCCGGGACACCCCGAACCTCCCCGGGACACCACCGGCCCCGGGACACCCCGGGGACACCCCCGGGGACACCCCCGGAGCCCCACCCCCACCCCGGATATCGCCCCTCGGGACCACCCCTCACCTCCGGGGACCCCCGGGGACCCCCCAGAACCCTTCCGGGACATCCCCGGGGACACCCCCGGAGCCCCACCCCCCCCCCGGGACCACCCCCCACCCTCGGGACCACCCCCCACCCCCGGGGACCCCCTGACACCCCCCGGGGACCCCCCCGGAGCCCCACCCCCACCCCCAGGACCCCCCCCAGGACCACCCCCCACCCTTGGGGACCCCCCCGGGACCCCCCCCAGGACCCCCCCCCAGGACCACCCCCCACCCCCGGGGACACCCCCAGCCCACCCCCCCCCGCCATTCCCGGTGTCCCCTCCGTTCCTCCAGCACCGGCGCCCCCCGCCTGTCGACCCCCGGCCCCTCCCGGGGTCCCCCCGGTGTCGCCCCCCGTGTCCCCCCCATGGAGAACTTCCAGAAGGTGGAGAAGATCGGGGAGGGCACCTACGGCGTGGTCTACAAGGCCCGCAACAAGGTCACCGGGGAGGTGGTGGCGCTCAAGAAGATCCGCCTGGACACGTGAGGAGGGGTCCCGGGGGTGGGCGGGGGTCCCGGGGGTCTCGGGGGGGTCTCGGGGTGGGTGGGGGTCTCGGGGGGTCCCGGGGCGGGCAGGGGTCCCGGGGATGGGTGGGGGTCTTGGGGTGGGTGGGGGTCTCGAGGGCTCCCCGGGGTGGGCAGGGGTCTCGGGGGGGTCTCAGGGGGGTCTCAGGGTGTCCCCAGGGTGGGCAGGGGTCTCGGGGGGGTCTCAGGGTGTCCCCAGGGTGGGCAGGGGTCTCGGGGGGGTCTCAGGGGGGTCTCAGGGTGTCCCCAGGGTGGGCAGGGGTCTCAGGGGGGTCTCGGGGGCTCTCGGGGGGGTCTCAGGGGGGTCTCAGGGTGTCCCCAGGCTCACCCCCCCCCCGTTGTCCCCGCAGGGAGACCGAGGGTGTCCCCAGGGTGGGCAGGGGTCTGGGGGTGTCTCCAGGGTGGGCAGGGGTCTCGGGGTGTCCCTGGGGGTCTCAGGGGGGTCTCAGGGGGGTCCCAGGGTGTCCCCAGGCTCACCCCCCCCGTTGTCCCCGCAGGGAGACCGAGGGTGTCCCCAGCACGGCCATCAGGGAGATCTCCCTGCTCAAGGAGCTCAACCACCCCAACATCGTCAAGTGAGCACTGGGGGGACCCCAGGGGCTGGGGGGGTCAGGGTGGGCTGGGGTCCCCATGTCCCTGTCCCCATGTCCCAGAGGTGTCCCAGGGGTGTCCCAGGGATGTCTCAGGGATGTCCCAGAGGTGTCCCCATGTCCCAGGGGTGTCCCCATGTCCCTGTCCCCAGGCTCCTGGATGTCATCAACACGGAGAACAAGCTGTACCTGGTGTCCCCATGTCCCTGTCCCCGTGTCCCAGGGGTGTCTCAGGGGTGTCCCAGAGGTGTCCCCATGTCCCCATGTCCCTGTCCCATGTCCCCAGGCTCCTGGATGTCATCCACACGGAGAACAAGCTGTACCTGGTGTCCCCATGTCCCCATGTCCCAGGGGTGTCCCCATGTCCCAGGGGTGTCTCAGGGATGTCCCAGAGGTGTCCCCATGTCCCAAGGGTGTCCCCATGTCCCTGTCCCCATGTCCCAGAGGTGTCCCAGGGGTGTCCCAGAGCTGTCCCCATGTCCCCGTGTCCCTGTCCCCATGTCCCAGAGGTGTCCCAGAGCTGTCCCCATGTCCTCCCAGGCTCCTGGATGTCATCCACACGGAGAACAAGCTGTACCTGGTGTCCCCATGTCCCTGTGTCCCTGTCCCCCTGTCCCAGGGGTGTCCCAGGGGTGTCCCAGATCTGTCCCCATGTCCCTGTGTCCCTGTCCCCATGTCCCAGGGGTGTCCCCATGTCCCAGGGGTGTCCCAGGGATGTCCCAGGGGTGTCCCAGGGGTGTCCCACAGGTGTCCCCATGTCCCCAGGCTCCTGGATGTCATCCACACGGAGAACAAGCTGTACCTGGTGTCCCCATGTCCCTGTGTCCCTGTCCCCATGTCCCAGGGGTGTCCCAGAGGTGTCCCCATGTCCCTGTCCCCAGGCTCCTGGATGTCATCCACACGGAGAACAAGCTGTACCTGGTGTCCCCATGTCCCTGTCCCCATGTCCCCATGTCCCCCCAGGCTCCTGGATGTCATCCACACGGAGAACAAGCTGTACCTGGTGTTTGAGTTCCTGCACCAGGACCTCAAGAAGTTCATGGACTCCTCGTCCCTCAGCGGGATCGCGCTGCCCCTCATCAAGGTGGGCCCCAAACCCTCCTGGGGGGCTTTGGGGTGTCCAGGGGGGCCCTAAACCCTCCTGGAGGGACCCCCAATGTCACCCTGGAGGGGTTTTGGGACATCCCAAGGACCCCAAATTCACCCTGGGGGAATTTGGGGACCCCTGGGGATTTTTGGGGACCCCTGGGGATTTTGGGGACCCCCTGACCCCCCCAATTCTGCATCCCCAGAGTTACCTGTTCCAGCTGCTGCAGGGGCTGGCGTTCTGTCCCCCCACCCCAAACCCCCAAACCCACCCTGGGGACCCCAATATCACCTTGGTGACCCCTGGGGGTTTTGGGGACCCCTGGGGGGGTTTTGGGGACCCCTGGGGGTTTTGGGGACCCCCTGACCCCCCATTTTTGTGTCCCCAGAGTTACCTGTTCCAGCTGCTGCAGGGGCTGGCGTTCTGCCGTGTGTCCCCAAACCCCCAAACCCACCCTGGGGACCCCAATATCACCTTGGTGACCCCAATATCACCTTGGGGGGATTTTTGGGGACCCCTGGAGAGTTTTGGGGACCCCCTGACCCCCCATTTTTGTGCCCCCAGAGTTACCTGTTCCAGCTGCTGCAGGGGCTGGCGTTCTGCCGTGTGACCCCAAACCCCCAAACCTACCCTGGGGACCCCAAACCCACCCTGGGGGGATTTCGGGACCATGGGAGGGTTTTGGGGACCCCTGGGGGTTTTGGGGACTCCTGGGGGTTTTGGGGACCCCCTGACCCCCCGTTTTTGTGTCCCCAGAGTTACCTGTTCCAGCTGCTGCAGGGGCTGGCGTTCTGCCCCCCCACCCCAAACCCCCAAACCCACGTTGGTGACCCCAATATCACCTTGGTGACCCCAATATCACCTTGGGGGGATTTTTGGGGACCCCTGTGGGTTTTGGGGACCCCCTGACCCCCATTTTTCTGCATCCCCAGAGTTACCTGTTCCAGCTGCTGCAGGGGCTGGCGTTCTGCCACCCCACCCCAAACCCTCCCTGGGGACCCCAAACCCACCCTGGGGGGATTTCGGGACCATGGGAGGGTTTTGGGGACCCCTGGGGGTTTTGGGGACCCCTGGGGGATTTTGGGGACCCCCTGACCCCCCATTTTTCTGCATCCCCAGAGTTACCTGTTCCAGCTGCTGCAGGGGCTGGCGTTCTGCCACGCTCACCGGGTTCTTCACCGCGACCTCAAACCCCAAAATCTGCTCATCAACGCCGAGGGCTCCATCAAATTGGCCGATTTCGGGCTGGCCCGCGCCTTCGGGGTGCCCGTCAGGACCTACACCCACGAGGTGGGGATTTGGGGGGGTCTGGGGGGATTTTGGGGGGATTTTGGGGGGATTTGGGGGGATTTCAGGGGATTTGGGGGAGGTTTGGGGGGGTTTCAGGGGATTTGGGGGGCTGGCTCCATCAAATTGGCCGATTTCGGGCTGGCCCGCGCCTTCGGGGTGCCCGTCAGGACCTACACACACGAGGTGGGGATTTGGGGGGATTTGGGGAATTTTGGGGGGATTTGGGGGGGTTTCAGGGGATTTGGGGGAGGTTTAGGGGGAGGTTTAGGGGGATTTTGGGGGGGATTTGGGGGGTTTGGGGGAGGTTTGGGGAAGATTTCGGGGGGATTTGGGGGGCTCAGAACCCCCCAGGGTGACAGGGGGGTGACAATGGGGTGACACTGTGGTACCTGGGGGTGTCCCCAATGATGTTCCCAATGTCCCCAATGATGTCCCCAATGTCCCCTGGTGGCAGGTGGTGACACTGTGGTACCTGAGGGTGTCCCCAATGTCCCCAGTGATGTCCCCAATGTCCCCTGTGGTGGCAGGTGGTGACACTGTGGTACCTGAGGGTGTCCCCAATGTCCCCA
The DNA here is from genome assembly GCF_030490865.1 of Poecile atricapillus. Classification (NCBI taxonomy): domain Eukaryota; kingdom Metazoa; phylum Chordata; class Aves; order Passeriformes; family Paridae; genus Poecile; species Poecile atricapillus. Next base: position 116,017 of record NW_026708988.1, on the reverse strand, counting down.
GTGATGTCCCCAATGTCCCCTGGTGGCAGGTGGTGACACTGTGGTACCTGGGGGTGTCCCCAGTGATGTCCCCAATGTCCCCAATGATGTCCCCAATGTCCCCTGTGGTGGCAGGTGGTGACACTGTGGTACCTGGGGGTGTCCCCAATGTCCCCAGTGATGTCCCCAATGTCCCCAATGTCCCCAATGTCCCCTGTGGTGGCAGGTGGTGACACTGTGGTACCGCGCCCCCGAGATCCTGCTGGGATGCAAATATTACAGCACAGCTGTGGACATCTGGAGCCTGGGCTGCATCTTCGCCGAGATGGTGGGTGACACTTGGGGACACTGGGGACATCATTGGGGACATTGGGGACATCACCTGGACATCTGGAGCCTGGGCTGCATCTTCGCTGAGATGGTGGGTGACACTTGGGGACATTATTGGGGACATTGGGGACACTGGGGACATCATTGGGGACATCTGGAGACATCTGGAGCCTGGGCTGCATCTTCGCCGAGATGGTGGGTGACACTTGGGGACATTGGGGACATCATTGGGGACATCAGGGGACATCTGGAGCCTGGGCTGCATCTTTGCTGAGATGGTGGGTGACACTTGGGGACATCATTGGGGACATCAGAGGACATCATTGGGGACATCTGGAGCCTGGGCTGCATCTTCGCCGAGATGGTGGGTGACACTTGGGGACATCATTGGGGACATTGGGGACATCACTGGGGACATCTGGGGTGACACTTGGGGACATTGGGGTGGCATCTGGGGACATTGGGGTCCCCAGGGCCACCACAGGGGGACACGTGCAGCCCCAGGGGTGACACCGGAGGTGTCCCCAACCCCCCTCAGGTGACACCGGGGTCCCTCAGGGTGTCCCCACCCCCTCAGGTGACACCGGGGTCCCTCGGGGTGTCCTGGGTGTCCCCTCCCCCCTCGGGTGACACCGGGGTCCCTCAGGGTGTCCCCAACCCCCCTCAGGTGACACCGGGGTCCCTCGGGGTGTCCTGGGTGTCCCCTCCCCCCTCAGGTGACACCGGGGGTCCCCTCGGGGTGTCCCCTCCCCCCGATGACGTCACCGGGGGTCCCTCGGGGTGTCCCCTCCCCCTGATGACGTCACCATCCGCGCGGTGCCACCGTGGGAACAAAGGGACATTGTGGGGGCTGGGGGGGGAGGGGACACCGTGTGACACCCCCACGTCACCGGGGGGGTCACGGGGGGGTCACGGGGGGGGAGGGGACGGGACCAGCTTGGGGACACCGGGGTGAGCCCAGGGTGACACCGGGGACCCTCGGGGTGTCCCCAAATCACCTGGGGGTGTCCCCAAATGTCCCCCTCCTCACCGGTGTCCCCAAACCCCACTGGGGTGTCCACAGTGTCCCCTGGGGTGTCCCCAGATCCCTCTGGGGTGTCCCCAATGTCCCCAGACCCCTCTGGGGTGTCCCCAAACCCCTTTGGGGTGTCCCCAAACCCCTCTGGAGTGTCCCCAATGTCCCCAAACCCCCCTGGGGTGTCCCCAGACCCCTCTGGAGTGTCCCCAATGTCCTTGGGATGTCCCTGTGTCCCTCTGTCCCCATGTGCTGGTCATGTCCCCATGTCCCATCGATGTCCCCAATGTCCCAATGATGTCCCCAATGATGTCCCCAATGATGTCCCCATGTCCCATTGATGTCCCCAATGTCCCCAATGCTGTCCCCAATGTCCCAGTGATGTCCCCAATGTCCCCAATGTCCCCACAGCTGACCCGCCGTGCTTTATTCCCCGGTGACTCCGAGATCGATCAGCTGTTCCTGTGTCCCCAATGATGTCCCCAATGTCCCCAATGTCCCATTAATGTCCCCACAGCTCACCCGCCGTGCTCTGTTCCCCGGTGACTCGGAGATCGATCAGCTGTTCCTGTGTCCCCAATGATGTCCCCAATGTCCCCAATGATGTCCCCAATGTCCCCAATGATGTCCCCAATGTCCCCATTGATGTCCCCAATGTCCCCACAGCTCACCCGCTGTGCTCTGTTCCCCGGTGACTCGGAGATCGATCAGCTGTTCCTGTGTCCCCAATGATGTCCCCAATGATGTCCCCAATGTCCCCACAGCTCACCCGCCGTGCTTTATTCCCCGGTGACTCCGAGATCGATCAGCTGTTCCTGTGTCCCCAATGTCCCCAATGTCCCAATGATGTCCCCAATGTCCCCAATGTCCCCACAGCTCACCCGCCGTGCCCTGTTCCCCGGTGACTCCGAGATCGATCAGCTGTTCCTGTGTCCCCAATGTCCCCAATGATGTCCCCAATGTCCCAATGATGTCCCCAATGATGTCCCCACAGCTCACTCGCCGTGCCCTTTTCCCCGGTGACTCGGAGATCGATCAGCTGTTCCTGTGTCCCCAATGATGTCCCCAATGTCCCCAATGATGTCCCCACAGCTCACCCGCCGTGCCCTGTTCCCCGGTGACTCCGAGATCGATCAGCTGTCCCTGTGTCCCCAATGTCCCCAATGATGTCCCCAATGTCCCCAATGATGTCCCCAATGTCCCCACAGCTCACTCGCCGTGCCCTGTTCCCCGGTGACTCTGAGATCGATCAGCTGTTCCTGTGTCCCCAATGATGTCCCCAATGATGTCCCCAATGATGTCCCCAATGATGTCCCCAATGTCCCCAATGATGTCCCCAATGTCCCCACAGCTGACCCGCCGTGCCCTTTTCCCTGGTGACTCCGAGATCGATCAGCTGTTCCTGTGTCCCCAATGATGTCCCCAATGTCCCCAATGATGTCCCCAATGTCCCCACAGCTCACCCGCCGTGCTCTATTCCCCGGTGACTCCGAGATCGATCAGCTGTTCCTGTGTCCCCAATGATGTCCCAATGATGTCCCCAATGTCCCATTAATGTCCCCACAGCTGACCCGCCGTGCTCTGTTCCCCGGTGACTCCGAGATTGATCAGCTGTTCCTGTGTCCCCAATGATGTCCCCAATGTCCCCAATGTCCCAATGATGTCCCCAATGTCCCCAATGTCCCCACAGCTCACCCGCCGTGCTTTATTTCCCGGTGACTCCGAGATCGATCAGCTGTTCCTGTGTCCCCAATGATGTCCCCAATGTCCCAATGATGTCCCCAATGTCCCCAATGTCCCCAATGTCCCCACAGCTGACCCGCCGTGCTCTGTTCCCCGGTGACTCCGAGATCGATCAGCTGTTCCTGTGTCCCCAATGATGTCCCCAATGTCCCCAATGTCCCAATGATGTCCCCAATGTCCCATTGATGTCCCCACAGCTCACCCGCCGTGCTCTATTCCCCGGTGACTCCGAGATCGATCAGCTGTTCCTGTGTCCCCAATGATGTCCCCAATGTCCCCAATGATGTCCCCAATGTCCCCAATGTCCCCACAGCTCACCCGCCGTGCTCTGTTCCCCGGTGACTCTGAGATCGATCAGCTGTTCCTGTGTCCCCAATGATGTCCCCAATGATGTCCCCAATGTCCCATTAATGTCCCCACAGCTGACCCGCCGTGCTTTATTCCCCGGTGACTCCGAGATCGATCAGCTGTTCCTGTGTCCCCAATGATGTCCCCAATGTCCCCACAGCTGACTCGCCGTGCCCTTTTCCCCGGTGACTCCGAGATCGATCAGCTGTTCCGCATTTTCCGCACTCTGGGCACTCCGGACGAGGCCGCCTGGCCGGGGGTGTCGGCGCTGCCGGATTACAAAGCCACCTTCCCCCGCTGGGCGCGCCAGGACCTGGCCAAGGTTCTGCCACCGCTGGACGACGAGGGCCGCAAGCTCCTGGCGGTGAGGCTGCTAATTCCCAAATTTTCACAAGTTTTTCCCAAGTTTTCCCAATTTTTCCCACTTTTTCCTGCTTTTTTCCTGATTTTTCCCACCATTTTCCCACTTTTCCCCCATTTTCCCCACTTTTCCCCCATTATTCCTACTTTTACCCCAATTTTTCCCAATTTTTCCCAACTTTTTTCCCAATTTTTCCTGATTTCTCCCACCTTTTTCCCACTTTTCTCCCATTTTTCCCACTTTTCCCCCATTATTCCTACTTTTACCCCAAATTTTCCCAATTTTTCCCACTTTTCCCTCATTTTTCCTGCTTTTTTCCTGATTTTTCCCAACTTTTTCCCACTTTTCCCCCATTTTTTCCCACTTTTCCCACCTTTTCCCACTTTTCCCAATTTTCCCAAATTTTTTCCCAATTTTTCCCGCTTTTTCCTGCTTTTTTCCTGATTTTTCCCACCATTTTCCCAATTTTTTTCCCAAATTTTCCCACTTTTCACTCATTTTTCCCCAATTTTTCCCACCTTTTTCCCACTTTTCTCCCTGATTTTTCCCCAATTTTTCCCCAATTTTACCCGCTTTTTCCTGCTTTTTTCCTGATTTTTCCCACCTTTTTCCCACTTTTCCCACCTTTTTCCCACCTTTTTCCCACTTTTCCCAATTTTTCCCAATTTTTCCCAATTTTTCCCAATTTTTTTCCCAATTTTTCCCACTTTTTCCTGCTTTTTTCCTGATTTTTCCCACCTTTTCCCCCATTTTTCCCAATTTTTCCCCAATTTTTCCCAATTTTTCCCACTTTTCCCTCATTTTTCCTTTTTTCCTGATTTTTTCCCACGTTTTTCCCACTTTCCCCCCATTTTTCTCACTTTTCCCCCATTTTCTCCCACTTTCCCCGTTTTTTTTCCCACTTTTCTCCCATTTTTCCAACTTTCCCCCATTTTGCCCAATTTTCCCACACTTTTCCCACCTTTTTCCCCCATTTTTTCCCATTTTTTCCCAATTTTTCCCAATTTTTTCCCAATTTTTCCCACTTTTTCCCCATTTTTCCTGAGTTTTCCTTGATTTTTCCCACTTTTTCTGTGACTTTTCCCACTTTATCCCAAAATTTCCCACTTTTCTCCCCAATTTTTTCCCACTTTTTCCCCATTTTCTCCCACTTTTCTCCCATGTTTCCAACTTTTCCCCCATTTTGCCCAATTTTCCCCCACTTTTCCCCAATTTTTCCCACTTTTCCCACATTTTTTCTTTTTCCCTGATTTTTCCCATCTTTTTCCCTGATTTTTTCCCACTTTTTCCCAATTTTCCCCAATTTTCCCAATTTTGCCCAATTTTCCCAATTTTTCCTACTTTTCACCCATTTTTTCTGCTTTTCCCCAATTTTTCCCACCTTTTCCCACACTTTTCCCACTTTTTTCCCATTTTTTCCCATTTTTTCCCATTTTTCCCCAATTTTCCCCACTTTTTCCCCATTTTTCCCACTTATTTCTCCATTTTTCCCACTTCTTCCCCATTTTTTTCCCACCTCACCTTTTTCCCACTTTTTTCCCCCAATTTTTTCTGACTTTTCTCCCATTTTTTCCATAATTTTTCCCTAATTTTCCCTCTTTTCCCCCTGATTTTTTCCCTGATTTTTTTCCCAATTTTTCCCCTGATCTTTTCCCATTTTTCCCACTTTTTCCCCTGATTTTTTTTTCCCTGTTTTTTCCCTGTTTTTTCCCATTTTCCCCGTTTTTCTCCCCAGCAAATGCTGCACTACGACCCCAACAAGAGAATTTCGGCCAAGGCCGCCCTGGGCCACCCCTTCTTCCGCGATGTCACCAGAGCTGTCCCCCACCTGCGCCTCTGACCCCAAAAACGGCCCCAAAACCCCCAAAACTGCCCTGAAACCCCCAAAAACGGCCCCAAATCCCCCAAAAATGGCCCCAAAACCCCCAAAATGGCCCCAAATCCCCAAAAATGACCCCAAAATGGCCCCAAAACCCAACAGAATGGCCCCAAAATCCCCCAAAATGGCCCCAAAACCCCCAAAAATGGCCCCAAAACCCCAGAAATGACCCCAAAATGGCCCCAAATGACCCCAAAATGGCTCCAAATCTCCAAAAATGGCCCCAAAACCCCAAAATGGCCCCAAAACCCCCAAAAACGGCCCCGAAACCTCCAGAAATGACCCCAAAATGGCCCCAAATCCCCCAAAAACGGCCCCCAATGGCCAAAAATGGCCCGAAAACCCCAAAACCAGCCCTGAAACCCCCAAGAATGGCCCTAAAAGCCCAATAAATGGCCCCAAATCCCCAAAAATGGCCCCAAAATGGCCCCAAATCCCCCAAAAATGGCCCCAAAATGGCCCCAAATCCCCCAAAAATGGCCCCAAATGGCCCCAAAATCCCCCAAAATGGCCCCAAATCCCCCCAAAAATGTCCCCAAATCCCCAAAAACGGCCCCTAAATGGCCCCAAAATGGCCCCAAATCCCCCAAAAATGGCCTCAAATCCCCAAAACTGCCCCAAAACCGCCCAAAATGTCCCCAAATCCCCCAAAAATGGCCCCAAATGGCCCCAAAATGTCTCAAATGGCCCCAAAAATGGCCCCAAAATGGCCCCAAAATCCCCCAAAATGGCCCCAAATCCCCAAAAACGGCCCCAAATGGCCCCAAAATGGCCCCAAATCCCCCCAAAATGGCCCAAATTTTCTAAATTGGGCCCAAATCCCCCAAAAATGTCCCCAAATCTTCTCAAAATGTCCCCAAATGTCCCCAGACCCCCTGAAATGTCCCCAAATGTCCCCAAGAATGTCCCCAAATCCTCTCAAATCCCCCCAAAATGTCCCCAAATGTCCCCAAATCCCCCCAAACTGTCCCCAAATCCCCTCAAATGTCCCTGAAATGTCCCCAAACCCCCTGAAATGTCCCCAAATGTCCCCAAATCCCCTCAAATGTCCCCGAAATGTCCCCAGACCCCCTTGAATGTCCCCAAAATGTTCCCAAATCCTCTCAAAATGTCCCCAGATGTCCCCAAATCCCCTCGAATGTCCCTGAAATGTCCCCAAATGTCCCCAAATCCCCCCAAAATGTCCCCAGACCCCCTTGAATGTTCCCAAAATGTCCCCAAATCCCCCCAAAAATGTCCCCAAATGTCCCCAAATCCCCTCGAATGTCCCCAAAATGTTCCCAAAATGTCCCCAAATCCCCCCAAAAATGTCCCCAAATGTCCCCAAATCCTCTCAAAATGTCCCCATATGTCCCCCAATGTCCCCAAACTCCCCCAGAATGTCCCCAAAATGTCCTCAAATCCCCCCAAAAATGTCCCCAAATGTCCCCAGACCCCCTGAAATGTCCCCAAATGCCCCCAAATCCCCTCTAATATCCCCAAATGTCCCCAAATCCCCCCAAAAATGTCCCCAAATCCTCCCAAAATGTCCCCAAATGTCCCCAAATCCTCTCAAATTCCCCCAAAATGTCCCCAAATGTCCCCAAATCCCTTCAAATGTCCCCAAAATGTCCCCAAATCCTCTCAAAATGTCCCCAAACTCCCCCAGACTCTCCCAAAATGTCCCCAAATGTCCCCAAATGTCCCTAGACCCCCTCGAATGTCCCCAAAATGTCCCCCAAATGTCCCCAAATCCCCCCAAAATGTCCCCAAATGTCCCCAGGGGGTTCCCGAGCCCCTCCCCCACCCCAAATTGTGGCACTTAGGGGCTGTCCCCTCCCCCTCCCCCAATGTCACCTCCTCGATGTCCCCTCCCCCCCCTCCCCCTCCCCCCCCCGCGGTTTTTGGATCGGAATTTTTTGGTTATTTCGGTAAAAAAATTTTGTTTTAAAATTTCCCCTCCTGGAATTTTTATTTTGTTTTTTTTTTGTTTTATTAATTATTTTTAGGGTGGGGGGAGGGGTCGGGGGGGTCATTGTCACCTCTGGGGGTGGCTTGTCACCTCCCCCCCCCCAAAAAATGTCACCAAGAACCCCCAAAAATGTCCCCAAATCCCCCCAAAATGGCCCCAAATCCCCCAAAATGGCCCCAAATTCCCCAAAATGGCCCCAAATTCCCCAAAATGGCCCCAAATCCCCCCAAAATGTCCCCAAATCCCCCCTAAATGTCACAAATTTCCTCCAAAATGTCCCCAAATTCCTCCAAAATGTCCCCAAATCCCCCCAAAACGTCCCCAAATCCCCCGAAAATGTCCCCAAAATGTCCCCAAATGTCCCCAAATTCCCCCAAATCCCCCCTAAATGTCCCCAAATCCCCCCTAAATGTCCCCAAATGTCCCCAAACCCCCCCAAGTGTCCCCAAAATGTCCCCAAATGGCCCCAAATCCCCCCTACATGTCCCCAAATGTCCCCAGGACCCCCAAAATGTCCCCAAATGTCCCCAAACCCCCCCAAAATGTCCCCAAATCCCCCCAAAATGGCCCCAAATGTCCCCAAATCCCCCCAAATGTCCCCAAATTCCTCCAAAATGTCCCCAAATGTCCCCAGGACCCCCAAAATGTCCCCAAATCCCCCTAAATGTCACAAATTTCCTCCAAAATGTCCCCAAATCCCCCCTAAATGTCCCCAAATCCCCCCAAAATGTCCCCAAATGTCCCCAAATCCCCCCCAAATGTCCCCAAATCCCCCCAAAATGGCCCCAAATCCCCCCAAAATGGCCCCAAATCCCCCCTAAATGTCCTCAAATCCCCCCAAAATGTCCCCAAATCCCCCCAAAATGGCCCCAAATGTCCCCAGGACCCCCAAAATGTCCCCAAATGTCCCCAAATCCCCCCAAAATGGCCCCAAATTCCTCCCAAATGTCCCCAAATCCCCCCAAATGTCCCCAAATCCCCCCAAAATGTCCCCAAGTTCCTCCAAAATGTCCCCAAATCCCCCCAAAATGGCCCCAAATTCCTCCCAAATTGTCCCCAAATCCCCCCAAAATGTCCCCAAATGTCCCCAAATCCCCCCAAAATGGCCCCAAATCCCCCCAAAATGGCCCCAAATGTCCCCAAAATGTCCCCAAATCCCCCCAAAATGTCCCCAAATGTCCCCAAACCCCCCCCAAGTGTCCCCAAAATGTCCCCAAGAACTCCCCAGGCCACGCCCCCTTTTCGCGCAAGCCACGCCCCCTTTGTGGCCACGCCCACCGCGCTGTTTGGAGCGCTCTGATTGGTCCGTTCTGGTCCCGCCCCCTGCACGACAGCTCCCGGCGGCCCCCGTTGTCAATCACAGCCAGCGCCTCCTCTGATTGGGTGAAGCTTCGGCTCCTCCCGCTTTTCCATTGGTTGATGCGGTCGCGGGGCTCCGCCCCTCCGGTCACCTTATTTGTTGTTCGTCCCGCCCTCCCGCGTTTCTCCGCTTCCTATTGGTAGCGCGCCACGTCACTCAAATAAAACCCCGCCTCCTCACCGCCTTCCCTCCTCCGCATTGGCCACGCTATCCTTGCCCTCTTATTGGTCGCTGTGCTGTCCATCACGCTTCCCCTACCTCCCATTGGTGGAGCTTCGCGGGGCGGTTCCCTCCTTGCTTCCCATTGGCGGAGCGCGAAGGCGGGCTCTGCGCTGATTGGCCGACGCTCCGCTTAGTCCCGCCCCCTCCGTGAGGGCTTGGCGGAGCCGCTGTTTGTGCGCTCGGGGCCGCGCCGGGAGGGCCCGGAGGTACCGGGGGAGGGGGCGGGGGGCGAGCCCGGAGGCACCGGGAACCTTCCGGGGGTGGCACCGAGGGCAGCCGGGCACCGAGAGGAACCGGGAGGGACCGCGCCGAGCCGGGCCCGAGGCGCTGAGGGCGCTGAGGGCGGGACCCCCCCGGGTGGGGGCTTGAGGAGGGGGTTCCAGGCCTGAGGGGGCCGCGGTCGCCTCATCCCGGGGGGCTCCGGGCCGGGATCCCCCGGAGGGGTCGGGCTCGGCCGGTTTGGGGCTGAGGGGAGCGGCGCTGCTTCTTAATGAGGGGGATCCCCCATTTAAGGGGGATTTTTTCTGTCCCCTCCCCGTTTTTGGGGTGTTTCGCCCCCTCGTTTCTATTTTTGGAATGTTTTCCTCGCTCTTTTTGGGGTGTTTTTGCTGCTCCATTCCCCATTATTTGGGTTTTTCCCGTGTTTTAGGGGTATTTCCCACTTTAGTTTCTATTTTAGGAATGTTTTCCTCGCTTTTTGGGGTTTTTTTCCCCTTTTCTTTCCCGTTTTGGGGGTGTTTTTCCCCCTCATTATGGAGGATTCTGATCCCTGGGTTTGGGATTCCCACAGGATTTGGGATCCCCCAAAGTTCGGATTCCCTGGAATTCGGGATCCCCTGGAATTGGGGCTCTCCCAGAGTTTGGGATCTCCCCCAGGATTTGGGATCCCCCCTGATCTGAGGCTCTCCCGGAATTTGGGATCCCCCAGGCCAGCCTGCCTCATCCCAGTGGGGTGATCCCATCCCAGATCCCATCCCAGTGGGGTGATCCCATTCCAACGGGGTGATCCCATCCCAGATCCTATCCCAGATCCCACCCCAGTGAGCTGATCCCATCCCAGTGAGCCAATCCCAGTGTCCTGATCCCACCCCAGTGTCCCAAGCCCAGTGTCCCGATCCCATCCCAACAGGGTTGATCCCAGTGTCCTGATCCCACCCCAGTGTCCTGATCCCATCCCAACAGGGTTGATCCCAGTGTCCCGATCCCGGGGCGCGTTGATTCCACTGTCCCGATCCCACTGTCCCGATCCCACTGACCCGATCCCACTGACCCGATCCCATCCCGACAGGGTTGACCCCAGTGTCCCGATCCCAGTGTCCCGACCCCAGTGTCCCGATCCCAGTGTCCTGATCCCACCCCAACAGGGTTGATCCCAGTGTCCCAATCCCATCCCGACAGGGTTGATCCCAGTGTCCCGATCCCAGTGTCCCGATCCCACTGTCCCAATCCCACTGTCCCGATCCCATCCCGACAGGGTTGATCCCAGTGTCCCAATCCCAGTGTCCTGATCCCAGTGTCCTGATCCTATCCCGACAGGGTTGATCCCAGTGTCCCGATCCCAGTGTCCCGATCCCAGTGTCCCGATCCCATCCCAGTGTCCCGATCCCAGTGTCCCGATCCCAGTGTCCTGATCCTATCCCGACAGGGTTGATCCCAGTGTCCCGATCCCAGTGTCCCGATCCCATCCCAGTGTCCCGATCCCAGTGTCCTGATCCCATCCCAGTGTCCCGATCCCAGTGTCCCGATCCCATCCCAGTGTCCTGATCCCAGTGTCCCGATCCCGGGGCGCGTTGATCCCAGGCGCTGCCGTGTCCCCACAGGATCCCAGCCCGTCCCAGCTGCGGGGCCATGGCCGGGCGCGGCGCCCAGCGCCCCAACGGGCACTCGCAGCCCAGTAAGATCTGCCAGTTCAAACTGGTGCTACTGGGAGAGTCGGCCGTGGGCAAATCCAGCCTGGTGCTGCGCTTCGTCAAGGGCCAGTTCCACGAGTACCAGGAGAGCACCATCGGCGGTGAGACGGGATCTGGGGATCCCGTGGGGATCTGGGGCTGTCCTGGGTGGGATTTGGGGTGATTCCAGGGTGGGATCTGGGGTGCAGGGAGGGATTTGTCAAGGGCCAGTTCCACGAGTACCAGGAGAGCACCATCGGCGGTGAGACGGGATCTGGGGATCCCGTGGGGATCTGGGGATCCCAAAGGGGTCTGGGGCTGTCCTGGGTGGGATCTGGGGTGATTCCAGGGTGGGATCTGGGGTGATTCCAGGGTGGGATCTGGGGTGATTCCAGGGTAGGGTTTGGGGTGATTCCATAGTGGGATCTGGAGTGATTCCATGGTGGGGGATCTGGGGTGATTCCAGGGTGGGATCTGGGGAGATTCCAGGGTGGGATGTGGGGTGATTCCAGGGTGGGATCTGGGTTAATTCCAGGGTGGGATCTGGGGAGATTCCAGGGTGGGATCTGGGGTGCAAGGAGGGCTTTTTTTGAAGGTTTTGGGACACCCTGGGAGGGTTTGGGATGCACTGAGGGATCCCAGGGCGGGTTGGTGACACTCTGGTGACACTCTGGGCTGTCTCTGGGTGGCTCTGGTGACACTCTGGTGACACTCTGGTGACACTCTGGGCTGTCCCTGTCGCCCCCAGCCGTGTTCCTCACTCAGTCCGTGTGTCTGGCTGGGTTTGGGATGCACTGAGGGATCCCAGGGCGGGTTGGTGACACCTTGGTGACACTCTAAGGTATCCCTGGGTGGCTCTGGTGACACCCTGGGCTGTCCCTGTCCCCCCCAGCCACGTTCCTGACCCAGTCCGTGTGTCTGGCTGGGTTTGGGATGCACTGAGGGATCTCAGGCCGGGTTTGGGATGCACTGAGGGATCCCGGGGTGGCTCTGGTGACACTCTGGTGACACCCTGGTGACACCCTGGTGACACTCTGGGCTGTCCCTGTCCCCCCCAGCCGCGTTCCTGACCCAGTCCGTGTGTCTGGACGACACCACGGTGAAGTTTGAGATCTGGGACACGGCGGGGCAGGAGCGCTACCACAGCCTGGCCCCCATGTACTACCGGGGGGCCCAGGCTGCCATCGTGGTCTATGACATCACCAACCAGGTATGGGGGGGATTTGGGGGGGTTTGGGGGAGATTTGAGGGGATTTGAGGGGGTTTGGGGGGGATTTGGGGGGATTTGGGGGGGATTTGAGGGGGTTTGAGGGGCTGCCATCGTGGTCTATGACATCACCAACCAGGTTTGGGGGGGATTTGAGGGGAATTTGGGGTCTCTGAGAAGTTTTGGGGCAGATTTGGGGGGGATTTGGGGGCTCTGAGGGGGTTTGAGGGGTGTTTGAGGGGCTGCCATCGTGGTCTATGACATCACCAACCAGGTATGGGGGGAATTTGGGGGGGACTGGGGGGGTTTGAGGGGGTTTGGAGGGGATCTGGGGGGATTTGGGGGAGATTTGGGCAGATTTGGGGGGGATTTGGGGGTTCTGAGGGGGTTTGAGGGGGGTTTGAGGGGCTGCCATCGTGGTCTATGGCATCACCAACCAGGTATGGGGGGCTTTGGGGGGATTTGGGAGGCTTTGGAGGGGATTTGGGGGGGTTTGGGGGGGATTTGAGGGGTTTTGGGGGCTCTGAAGGGCTTTGAGGGGTGACCATCGTGGTCTATGACATCACCAACCAGGTATGGGGGGGATTTGAGGGGAATTTGGAGGGGATTTGAGGGGATTTGGGGACTCTGAGGGGGTTTGAGGGGTGTTTGAGGGGCTGCCATGGTGGTCTGCGACATCACCAACCAGGTATGGGGGGCTTGGGGGGGTTTGGGGGGGTTTGGAAGGGATTTGGGGCAGATTTGGGGGGGTTTGGGGGGGATTTGGGGGTTCTGAGGGGGTTTGAGGGGCTGCCATTGTGGTCTACGACATCACCAACCAGGTATGGGGGGCTTGGGGGGGATTTGGGGGGGCTTGAGGGGGGATCTGGGGGTCTTGGGGGGGATTTGGGGGGCTTTGGAGGGGATTTGGGGGGGTTTGGGGGGATTTGAGGGGTTTTGGGGGCTCTGAAGGGCTTTGAGGGGTGACCATCGTGGTGTATGACATCACCAACCAGGTATGGGGGGGATTTGGGGGGATTTGGGGGGGATTTGAGGGGAATTTGGGGGGGTTGGAGGGGATTTGGGGGCTCTGAGGGGGTTTGAGGGGTGTTTGAGGGGTGACCATTGTGGTCTACGACATCACCAACCAGGTATGGGGGGCTTGGGGGGTATTTGGGAGGGACTGGGGGGGATTTGAGGGGAATTTGGGGTCTCTGAGGGGTTTTGGGCCAGATTTGGGGGGAATTCGGGAGGGATTTGAGGTGTTTGGGGGGCTCTGAGGGGGTTTGAGGGGTGACCATCGTGGTCTGTGACATCACCAATGAGGTACAGGGGGGGTTTGGGGGGAATTTGGGGTCTCTGAGAAGTTTTGGGGCAGATTTGGGGGGAATTTGGGGGCTCTTAGGAGTTTTGGGGAGGATCTGGGGGCTCTGAGAGGTTTTGGGGGGGATTTGGGGACTCTGAGGGTGTTTGAGGGGTGACCATTGTGGTCTATGACATCACCAACCAGGTATGGGGGGGATTTGGGGGGATTTGGGGGTCTCAGAGGGGTTTGAGGTGAATTTGAGGAGGATTTGGGGGTCTCAGAGGGGTTTGGGGGGGATTTGAGGAGGATTTGGGGATCTCAGAGGGGTTTGGGGGGGATTTGAGGAGGATTTTGGGGGTCTCAGAGGGGTTTGGGGTGAATTTGAGGAGGATTTGGGGGTCTCAGAGTGGTTTGAGGTGAATTTGAGGAGGATTTGGGGGTCTCAGAGGGGTTTGGGGTGAATTTGAGGAGGATTTGGGGGTCTCAGAGGGGTTTGAGGTGAATCTGAGGAGGATTTGGGAGTCTCAGAGGGGTTTGGGGGGGATTTGAGGAGGATTTGGGGGTCTCAGAGGGATTTGGGGTGAATTTGAGGAGGATTTGGGGATCTCAGAGGGGTTTGGGGGGATTTGAGGAGGATTTGGGGGGTTTGAGGTGAATTTGAGGAGGATTTGGGGGGTTTGAGGTGAATTTGAGGAGGATTTGGGATCTCAGACGGCTCCTGAGTCATTTTGAGGTGAATTTGAGGAGGATTTGGGGGTCTCAGAGGGGTTTGAGGTGAATTTGAGGAGGATTTGGGGGTCTCAGAGGGGTTTGAGGTGAATTTGAGGAGGATTTGGGGGTCTCAGAGGGGTTTGAGGTGAATTTGAGGAGGATTTGGGGGTCTCAGAGGGGTTTGGGGTGAATTTGAGGAGGATTTGGGGGGTTTGAGGTGAATCTGAGGAGGATTTGGGGGTCTCAGAGGGCTCCTGACTCATTTTGATGTGAATTTGACAGATTTTGGGGCTCAGGGGGTTGGGAGGGGATTTGAGGAGGGGTCTCCAGAGTATTTGGGGAGGGGTCTGAGGCTGCACCCCCTCCCCAGGAGACGTTTGCCCGCGCACGGGGCTGGGTGAAGGAGCTGCAGCGCCAGGCCAGCCCCAGCATCGTCATCGCCCTGGCCGGCAACAAAGCCGACCTGGCCAGCAAGAGGATGGTGGAGTACGAGGTCAGGAACCTTGGGAATTCCAGGAATTTTTTGGGAATTTTTGGGGAATTTTTTGGGAATTTTTGGGGGATTTTTTGGGGATTTTTTTGAGGATTTTTGGGGATTTTTGGGGATTTTTTGGGGAATTTTTGGGGGATTTTTTGAGGAATTTTTTGAGGATTTTTGGGGATTTTTGGGGGATTTTTTGAGGATTTTGGGGGATTTTTCAAGGATTTTTTGAGGATTTTTTAAAATTTTTGGGGGGGGATTTTTGGGATTTTTTGGGGAATGTTCTGGAGATTTTTGAGGATTTTTTTTTAATTTTGGGAGATTTTTTGGAGGATTTTTAAAAAATTTTTGGGGATTTTTTTTTTTTATTTTGGGGGATTTTTTGAGGATTTTGGGGGATTTTTGGGGATTTTTCAAGGATTTTTTGAGGATTTTTAAAAATTTTTGGGGGGGGATTTTTGGGATTTTTTTGGGAATGTTCTGGAGATTTTTGAGAATTTTTTTTTTAATTTTGGGAGATTTTTTGGAGGATTTTTAAAAATTCTTTGGGATTTTTTTTTTTATTATTTTGGGGAATTTTTTGAGGATTTTTGGGGATTTTTGGGGGATTTTTGGGGGAATTTTTTGAGGATTTTTAAAATTTTTGGGGGATTTTTTGGGGGGGATTTTTGGGATTTTTTTGGGAATGTTCTGGAGATTTTTGAGGATTTTTTTTTAATTTTGGGAGATTTTTTGGAGGATTTTTAAAAATTCTTTGGGATTTTTTTTTTATTTTGGGGATTTTTGGAGGATTTTTTGGGGATTTTTGGGGATTTTTCAAGGATTTTTTGAGGATTTTTAAAAATTTTTTGGGGATTTTTTGGGGGGGATTTTTGGGATTTTTTTGGGAATGTTCTGGAGATTTTTGAGGATTTTTTTTTAATTTTGGGAGATTTTTTTGGAGGATTTTTAAAAATTCTTTGGGATTTTTTTTTTTATTTTGGGGAATTTTTTGAGGATTTTTGGGGATTTTTGGGGATTTTTCAAGGATTTTTTGAGGATTTTTAAAAATTTTTGGGGGGGGATTTTTGGGATTTTTTTGGGAATGTTCTGGAGATTTTTGAGAATTTTTTTTTAATTTTGGGAGATTTTTTGGAGGATTTTTAAAAATTTTTGGGTTTTTTTTTTTTTATTTTGGGGGATTTTTTGAGGATTTTTGGGGATTTTGGGGGGATTTTTGGGGGATTTTTTGAGGATTTTTTTGGGGTTTTTTGGGGTTTTTTTGGGGGGGATTTCTGGCAGGTTTTCTGGGGTTTCATGGAGGATTTTTTTGGGGTTTTTTGGGGTTTTTTTTGGGTCTTTTGGAGGGGTTTTTTGAGTTTTGTGGCAGATTTTTTTGGGTTTTTGTGCAGGATTCTTTTGGGGTTTTTAGGGTTTTTTTGGGTTTTTTTGGGGGGAATTTTTCGTGAAGTTTTGGGGATTTTTTGGGGAATTTTTTGAGGATTTTTGGGGACTTTTTTGAGGATTTTTTGGGAATATTTTTTCGATTTTTTGGGGATTTTTTGAGGATTTTTTTTTTTAATTTTGGGGGGATTTTTTTGGAAGATTTTTTAAATTTTTTGGGATTTTTATTTTGGATTTTGGAGGATTTCTTGGGGGATTTCTGGCAGGTTTTCTGGGGTTTCATGGAGGAATTTTTGGGGGTTTTTGGGGTTTTTTTTTGGTTTTTTTTTAGTATTTTGGGGTTTTTGGGGGGATATTTTTGGGGGGATTTCTGGCAGGTTTTCTGGTGTTTCATGGAGGAATGTTTGGGTTTTTTTGGGGGGTTTTTTGGGTTTTTTTGGGGATTTCTGGCAGATTTTCTGGGGTCTCATGGAGGATTTTTTGGGGTTTTTTGGGGGAGTTTTTGGGTTTTTGGGGGTTTTTTTGTGTTTTTTTGGGGGAGGGATTTCTGGCAGATTTTTTGGTGTTTCATGGAGGAATTTTTTGGGTTTCTTGGGGGGTTTTTTTGGGGGGTTTTTTTGGTTTTTTGGGGGATTTCTTTTGGGGGGATTTCTGCCAGGTTTTCTGGGGTTCCGTGGAGGAATTTTGGGGGTTTTTTGAGGGAGTGTTTTGGGGGTTTTTTTGTTATTTTTGGGGGGGATTTCTGGCAAATTTTTTTGAGTTTCATGGAGGATTCTTTTGGGGTTCTTTTGGGGTTTTTTAGGGGGATTTTGGGCAGGTTTTCTGGGGTTTCATGGAGAAATTTTTGGGGTTTTTTGGGGGAGTTTTTTTGGGGTTTTTTTGTTATTTTGGGGTTTTTTTTTTATTTTTGGGGTTTTTTTGGGGGGGATTTCTGGCAGGTTTTCTGGTGTTTCATGGAGGAATTTTTGGGGTTTTTTGAGGGAGTTTTTTGGGGGTTTTTTGTTATTTTTGGGGATTTTTGGGGGGGGGATTTCTGGCAGGTTTTTTGGTGTTTCACGGAGAATTTTTTGGGGTTTTTTTGGGGTTTTTTTTTAGTATTTTGGGGTTTTTGGGGGGATATTTTTGGGGGGATTTCTGGCAGGTTTTCTGGGGTTCCATGGAGGCATTGTTTTGGGTTTTTTGGGTTTTTTGGTGTTTTTTGGGGTTTTTTTTGGGATTTTGGGCAGGTTTTTTGGTGTTTCATGGAGGAATTTTTTGGGGGTTTTTGAGGGAGTTTTTTGGGGGTTTTTTTGTTATTTTTGGGGTTTTTTTGGGGGGGATTTCTGGCAGGTTTTTTGGTGTTTCATGGAGGATTCTTTTGGGGTTCTTTTGGGGTTTTTTAGGGGGATTTCTGGCAGGTTTTCTGGGGTTCATGGAGGAATTTTTGGGGGTTTTTTGGGGGGTTTTTTTGGTTTTTGGGGGATTTTTTGGGGGCGGATTTCTGGCAGGTTTTCTGGGGTTTCATGGAGGAATTTTTGGGGTTTTTTGGGGGGTTTTTTGTTATTTTTGGGGTTTTTTAGGGGGATTTCTGGCAGGTTTTCTGGTGTTCCATGGAGGATTTTTTTGGTGTTTTTGGGGTTTTTTTTTGGGATTTCTGGCAGGTTTTCTGGTGTTCTATGGAGGAATTTTTTTGGGTTTTTTGGTGTTTTTTGGTGTTTTTTGGTGTATTTTTGTGGTTTGTGCTGACATTTCCCCACAGGAGGCTCAGGCCTACGCCGATGACAACAGCCTGCTGTTCATGGAGACCTCGGCCAAAACAGCCATGAACGTCAACGACCTGTTCCTGGCCATCGGTGAGGGGTTTTGGGGGGTCCCAGGGGGGTTTGGGGGGTCCCAGGGGGGTTGGGGGGGGGTCTCTGAGGGGTCCTGAGGGGTTCTGGGGGGTCTCAAAGGGGTCCTTGAGGGGTTTTGGGGGGTCCCAGAGGGGTCCCGAGGGGTTTAGGGGGGTCTCAGAGGGGTGCTGAGGGGTTTTGGGGGAGTCTCAGGAGGGTTTTGGGGAGGCTCTGGGGGTCCTGAAGGGTTTAGGGGGGTCTCAAAGGGGTCCTTGAGGTGTTTTGGGGAGTCCCAGGGGGGTCCTGAGGGGTTTTGGGGGGTCTCAGAGGGGTTTTGATGGGGCTCTGAGGAGTTTGGGGGGGGTCTCAGGGGGACTTTGGGGGGTTTTGGGGGTCTCAGAGGGGTTTTGAGGGGGCTCTGAGGAGTTTGGGGGGGTCTCAGGGGGACCTTGAGGGGTTTTGGGAGTCTCAGGAGGGTTTTGGGGGGGCTCTGGGGGTCCTGAGGGGTTTAGGGGAGTCTCAAAGGGGTCCCAAGGGGTTTTGGGGAGGCTCTGGGGGTCCTGAAGGGTTTAGGGGGGTCTCAAAGGGGTCCTTGAGGGGTTTTGGGGGGTACAAGGGGGATCCTGAGGGGCTTTGGGGGGTCTCAGAGGGGTTTTGAGGGGGCTCTGAGGAGTTTGGGGGGGTCTCAGGGGGACCTTGAGGGGTTTTGGGGGGGCTCTGAGGGGTTTTGGGGGGTGCCAGGGGGGGTTGGGGGGTCTCAGAGGGGTTTTGGGAGTCTCAGGAGGGTTTTGGGGGGGCTCTGGGGGTCCTGAGGGGTTTTGGAGGGTACAAGGGGGACCCTGAGGGGTTTTGGGGGGTCTCAGGGGGGTTTGGGGGGTCCCAGGGGGGTTGGGGGGGGTGCTCTGAGGGGTCCTGAGGGGTTTTGGGGGGTCTCAGAGGGGTTTTGAGGGGGCTCTGAGGAGTTTGGGGGGGTCTCAGGGGGACCTTGAGGGGTTTTGAGGGGGCTCTGGGGGGTCTCGAGGGGTTTGGGGGGGGTTCTGAGGGCTCTGAGGGGTTTTGGGTGGGTTCTGAGGGGTTTTGGGTGGTCCCTGAGGGGTTTTGGGGGGTCCCAGGGGGGGTTGGGGGGTCTCAGAGGGGTCTGGTGGGTCTCAGGAGGGTTTTGGGGGGGCTCTGGGGGTCCTGAGGGGTTTTGGGGGGGCTTTGAGGGGTGCTGAGGTGTTTTGGGGGAGTCTCAGAGGGGTTTTGGGAGTCTCAGGAGGGTTTTGGGGGGGCTCTGGGGGTCCTGAGGGGTTTAGGGGGGTCTCAAAGGGGTCCTGAGGGGTTTTGGGAGGTCTCAGAGGGGTTTTGAGGGGGCTCTGAGGAGTTTGGGGGGGTCTCAGGGGGACCTTGAGGGGTTTTGGGGGGGCTCTGGGGGGTCCTGAGGGGTTTTGGGGGGGCTTTGAGTGGAGCTGAGGGGTTTTGGGGGAGTCTCAGAGGGGTTTTGGGAGTCTCAGGAGGGTTTTGGGGGGCTCTGGGGGTCCTGAAGGGTTTGGGGGGTTTCAAAGGGGTCCTTGAGGGGTTTTGGGGGGTCTCAAAGGCGTCCTTGAGGGGTTTTGGGGGGTCTCAGAGGGGTCCCGAGGGGTTTTGGGGAGTCCCAGGGGGGTCCCGAGGGGTTCTGGGGGGTCCCAGAGGGGTCCCGAGGGGTTTTGGGGGGGCTCTGGGGGGTCCTGAGGGGTTCTGGGGGATCTCAGGGGGACCCTGAGGGGTTTTGGGGGGGTCCCGAGGGGTTTGGGGGGGCTTTGTGGGGTCCTGAGGGGTTTTGGGGGGTACAAGAGGGACCCTGAGGGGTTTGGGGGGGTCCTGAGGGGTTTTGGGGGATCCCAAAAACCCCAAACCTTCCCAAATATCCCAAACGATCCTGAGTGACCCCAAACCATCCCAAACCCTTCTGGGTGACCCCAAATGATCCTGAATAACCCCAAATGTCCCCAAATGATCCCAGCCCCCCGTGGGTGACCCCAAATGTCCCCAAATGTCCCCAAATGATCCTGAATAACCCCAAATGTCCCCAAATGATCCCAGCCCCCCGTGGGTGACCCCAAACGTCCCCAAATGTCCGCAAATGTCCCCAAATGTCCCTGAATGTCCCTGACTGACCCCAAATGTCCCCAAATGTCCCTGAATGTCCCCAAATGTCCCCAAATGTCCCCGAGTGTCCCTGACTGACCCCAAATGTCCCCGAATGTCCCTGACTGACCCCAAATGTCCCCAAATGTCCCCGAATGTCCCTGACTGACCCCAAGTGACCCCAAATGTCCCCAAGTGACCCCGAGTGACCCCGAGTGTCCCTGACTGAGCCCATCCCCCGTTCCAGCCAAGAAGCTGCCAAAGACGGAGCCGCAGAGCTCGGCCGGGGCCGGGGGCCGGGGCCGGGGCGTGGACCTGAGCGAGCAGAGCCCGCAGGGCCGCGGGCAGTGCTGCAGCAACTGAGGGATCTGCTGGGATCTGATGGGATCTGCTGGGATCCGCCGGGATCTGGTGGGATCCACCGGGATCTGACCCACACCCAGCCCCCCGCGGGCAGTGCTGCAGCAACTGAGGGATCTGCTGGGATCTGATGGGATCCACCGGGATCTGATGGGATCCACCGGGATCTGATGGGATCTGACCCACACCCAGCCCCCCGCGGGCAGTGCTGCAGCAACGCTGGGATCTGATGGGATCTGCTGGGAACCACCGGGATCTGATGGGATCCACCGGGATCTGATGGGATCTGCTGACACCCACTGGGATCTGCTGGGGTCTGCTGACACCTCTGGGATCTGACCCACACCCAGCCCCCATGGGCAGTGCTGCAGCAACTGAGGGATCTGATGGGATCCACCGGGATCTGACCCACACCCAGCCCCTGTGGGCAGTGCTGCAGCAACTGAAGGATCTGATGGGATCTGCCAGGATCCACCAGGATCTGATCCACACCCAGCCCCCCAGGGGCAGTGCTGCAGCAACTGAGGGATCCACCGGAATCCATCCCAAATCCAGCTGGGATCCACTGGGAGCAAGCCAGGATCAAGCCCAAATCCAGCCAGGACCGAGCCCAGATCCAGCCGGGATCGAGCCCAAATCCAGCTGGGATCCAGCCAGGATCCAGTGGGATCGAGCCAGGATCCAGCCAGGATCAAGCCAGGATCCAGTGGGATCAAGCCGGGATCCAGCCAGGATCAAGCCAGGATCCAGTGGGATCGAGCTCCAGCCCAGCCTGCGGGGCCGGGGCAGTGCTGCAGCGACTGAGGAAGGATCCAGCCGGGATCCAGCCGGGATCCAGCCGGGATCCAGCCAGCTTACAGCCAGGATTCCAGCCCAGATTCCCACCCCGATCCCAGCCCGGATCCCACCAGATCCCAGCCCTGATCCCAGCCCCGATCCCACCCTGGGACTCTCCCCGAGCTCCTCTCCCAGCACCTTCTGAAGCTTCCAAGGCTCCTCCTCAGCACCAGATCCCACCTGGACCCTCCAGATCCCTCCTGGTTCCAGCAGGCCCCACTTGGATCCAGCAGATCCCTCCTGGATCCTGCGGCTCTCACACGGATCCTCCAGACTCCCCCGGGATCCCCCAGGGCCCTCCTGGCAGCACCAGATCCCTTTTGGATTGCACCAGATCTCCACCAGATCCCACCAGATCCCTCCTGGATCCACCAGATCCCTCCTGGATCCCGCTGGATCCCCATGGCTCTCCCAAGGACTGGACTGGCGAGGATTCCCGGACTGTCCGTCCGTCCCCGCGGGATCCTGGGACGCTCGGATCCCCCCGGATCCCCCCGGATCCCCCCGGATCCCTCCCCTGCGATCTGGGGATCCCGGAGCCGCCCGGGATGGATCCTCCAGCGATTCCTGCGGGATCGGCGCCGCCCCCGCCCGGTTCGGCCCTTCCTGGGGACGGGAGCTGCAGGGGACACGGGGGGACATGGGGGGGACACGGAGGGGACACAGGGGGGGACACGGAGGGGACATGGAGGGGACACAGGAGGGACACGGAGGGGACACGGAGGGGACACCGGGGGGACATGGGGGGTCCTGGTGTCTGGGGTGGCCCCGTGGGTGATGTCCCCTGAGTGACCTCGGCCATGTCCCCGTGGTCATCCTGGCCGTGGTCACCCCATGGCAATGTCCCCATGGTCATCCTGGCCATGTCCCCGTGGTCATCCTGGCTGTGGTCACCCCATGGTAATGTCCCCATGGTCATCCTGGCCGTGTCCCCGTGGTCATCCTGGTCGTGGTCACCTCCAGGTGATGTCCCCTGAGTGACCTCAGCTGTGTCCCCATGGTCATCCTGGCTGTGGTCACCTCCAGGTGATGTCCCCTGAGTGACCTCGGCCGTGTCCCCGTGGTCATCCTGGTCGTGGTCACCTCCAGGTGATGTCCCCTGAGTGACCTCAGCCATGGTCACCCCACAGCGATGTCCCCATGGCCATCCTGGCCATGTCCTCGTGGTCATCCTGGCTGTGGTCACCCCACGGCGATGTCCCCTGAGTGACTTTGGCCATGGTCAACCCATGGTGATGTCCCCATGGCCATCCTGGCTGTGGTCACCCCATGGCAATGTCCCCATGGTCATCCTGGCCGTGTCCCCGTGGTCATCCTGGCCATGTCCCCGTGGTCATCCTGGCTGTGGTCACCTCCAGGTGATGTCCCCTGAGTGACTTTGGCCATGGTCACCCCATGGTGATGTCCCCATGGTCATCCTGGCTGTGGTCACCCCACAGTGATGTCCCCTGAGTGACCTCAGCTGTGTCCCCGTGGTCATCCTGGCTGTGGTCACCCCATGGCCATGTCCCCATGGTCACCCCATGGCCATGTCCCCATGGTCACCCCATGGCCATGTCCCCATGGTCATCCTGGCCGTGTCCCCGTGGTCATCTTGGCCGTGTCCCCATGGTCATCCTGGCTGTGGTCACCCCACAGCGATGTCACCGTGGTCACTCCACACAATGTCCTTGTGGTCACCCCACAGCGATGTCCCCTGAGTGACCTCAGCCATGGTCACCCCACAGCGATGGCCCCGTGGTCATCCTGGCCATGGTCACCCCTCAGGTGACATCCCCAGGTGATCCCAGTGGTGGCCTCAATGTCCCCAGGTGTTCCCAGCCATGGTGACCTCGATGTCCCCAGGAGGTCCCAGTGGCGACCTCGATGTCCCCTCAATGATCCCAGTGGCGACCTCGATGTCCCCAGGTGTTCCCAATGGTGGCCTCGATGTCCCCAGGTGTTCCCAGCCATGGTGGCCTCGATGTCCCCTCAATGATCCCAATGTGTCCCCAGGAGGTCCCAGTGGTGGCCTCGATGTCCCCTCAATGATCCCAATGGTGACCTCGATGTCCCCAGGTGATCCCAGTGGTGGCCTCGATGTCCCCTCAATGATCCCAGTGGTGACCTCGATATCCCCAGGTGTTCCCAATGGTGACCTTGATGTCCCCAGGAGGTCCCAGTGGTGACCTCGATGTCCCCAGGTGATCCCAGTGCTGGCCTCGATGTCCCCTCAATGATCCCAATGGTGGCCTCGATGTCCCCAGGTGATCCCAATGGTGACCTCGATGTCCCCAGGTGTTCCCAGCCATGGCCACCCCCAGGTGCCACCCCCAGTGTCCCCTCCCAGTTTGTCACTGTCCCCATCCCGGGGCCATCCCAGTTTGCACTTTATGGGGTCAGATGTCCCCTCGGTCCTGTCCCCGTGTCCCCGGGCTGGCAGCGAGGGGACAGAGAGGGGACAGAGAGGGGACAGGAGGGGACAGAGAGGGGACAGGAGGGGACAGAGAGGGGACAGGAGGGGACAGGGAGGGGACAGGAGGGGACAGAGAGGGGACAGAGAGGGGACAGGAGGGGACAGGGAGGGGACAGGGAGGGGACAGGGAGGGGACAGGAGGGGACAGAGAGGGGACAGAGAGGGGACAGGAGGGGACAGGGAGGGGACGGAGAGGGGACAGGAGGGGACAGCAGTGCCACCCCCTGCCCTGTGTCCTGGTCCCTTCCGGACCCTCGGTGCCCCACCCTGTCCAGGGGCCACCCCAAGGTTGGGGACACCCGGAATTTGGGGACACCCAGACTTGGGGACACCCGGAATTTGGGGACACCCCCGAGTTGGGGACACCCAGAATTGTCCCCCCAGTTGCAGGGGGTGGCAGCTGTGGGGTGGAGGGACCCGGTCCTGTATGAAACCCCTGGGGACACCTTGGGGACACCTTGGGGACACCTTGGGGACATTGGGGGGACACCTCGGGGTCATTCCTGGGGTCACCTTGGGGTCATTCCCAGGGACACCTTGGGGACACCTCAGGGTCATTCCTGGGGTCACTCTGGGGACACCTCGGGGGCACCTTGGGGACAGTCCTGGGGTCACCTCAGCGTCACATTGGGGACAGTCTTGGGGACACCTCAGGGTCACCTTGGGGACAGTCCTCGGGTCACCTCAGGGTCATTCCTGGGGTCACTCTGGGGACACCTCAGGGTCACCTTGGGGACAGTCCTCGGGTCACCTCAGGGTCATTCCTGGGGTCACTCTGGGGACACCTGGGGGTCATTCCTGGGGTCACCTCGGGGACACCTTGGGGACACGTCGGGGTCATTCCTGGGGTCACTCTGGGGACACCTCAGGGTCACTCCAGGGCCATTCCCGGTGCCTCTGGAATTGTCAACCTCGATGTCCCCAGGGTGGGGACGGAGCCTGAAGGGTCCCGGCCCTGTCCCCACCCCCGGGGACACCTTGGGGACATTCCCGGGGACACCTCGGGGACAGTCCTGGGGACACCTCGGGGACATTCCCGGGGACACCTCGGGGACATTCCTGGGGACACCTCGGGGACATTCCTGGGGACACCTCGGGGACATTCCCGGGGTCATTCCTGGGGACACCTCGGGGACATTCCCGGGGTCACCTCGGGGTCATTCCCGGTGCTCCAGAGCCTCTGGAATTGGTGACATCGCTGTCCCCAAAGTGGTGGCCCCCATGTCCCAGCCCTGGACCAAACAGGGACACTGCAGCTCCTGGCACTTTTATTTTTGGTTGTTTCCTTTATTTTTCTTTAGTTTTCCTTTTTTTCTGGCTTATTTTATTTTATTTTTATTTTATTTTATTTTATTTTCATTTCATTTGAATTTTTTTTCTTTTAATTTTTTTTTTTCCTTGCTTTGGGAAGCTCCTCCCTCGCGGTGAAATAACAATCGTGATAACCACAACGTCGGGTCGCTGATTTACCCATGTATTTAATGTAAAAAACCCAACAAGAACACAAAAAAAAAAAATCAAAAAAAAAAAAAACAAAGGAAAAAAAAAATTCCATAAAAACAAAAATTCCCAACTTTCTGTGTGCTCAGGGAGGGGACGTGGCAACGACACCGAGGCCATCCGGTGCCAGCAGCCGCTGCCAGATCGCGGCCCTGCCCTGATAACGCTTATCAGAGATCGCAGCTGCCTGGCACCTCTGGGCTTTTTCTCCCTTTTTTCCGTTTTTTCCCTTTTTTCCCCGTTTTTCCCCCAAATTCCCAGCGGGAAATTCGGGAGCGGCGTTGCCCCTTTAAATCCCCCTCGCCGCTTTAAGACCCCCTTGGGGCCGAGCGTGGTGTTGCCCCTTTAAGGCGGCGTTGGTGGGGCCCACCTCGCGTGCGGCCACGCCCATTTGGCCCCCGTTAAAGTAAACAGAGGGGGCGTGGCCAGGGTGGGTCGCGCGCTCGCCGAGGCCACGCCCCTCGCCCCCCTCTTAAAGCGGCCGCGCCCGCAGGGACACCGCGGGACCGGAACCGTTACGCAGGTGAGCGGCGGCGACAACCGGGAGCGGGGGGGGAACGGGGAAAACCGGGAATGGGGCGGCGAAACCGGGATCGGGGTGAGGCTGAGGGGAGGGAGAACCGGGACCACGCTGGGGCTGCGGGGGAAAAACAACGGGGACCGGAGGGGTTGGGGACAACCGGGGCTGGACTGGGCCTGCGGCGGCGACAACCGGGACCGGGATGGGGGTAGAGAGGGGACAACCGGGACCGGGATGGGGCTGGGGAGGGGACAACCGGGACCGGGATGGGCTGGAGAGGGGACAACCGGGACCGGGATGGAGCTGGGGAGGGGACAACCGGGACCGGGATGGGGGTGGAGACTCGGGGACTGGGACCGACCGGGCTGGGGACAACCGGGACCGGGCTGGGGACAACC
This sequence comes from Poecile atricapillus, assembly GCF_030490865.1. Classification (NCBI taxonomy): domain Eukaryota; kingdom Metazoa; phylum Chordata; class Aves; order Passeriformes; family Paridae; genus Poecile; species Poecile atricapillus. Next base: position 89,886 of record NW_026708988.1, on the reverse strand, counting down.
GGGACCGGGCCAGGGACAACCGGGACCGGACTGGGGACAGCCGGGACCGGGCCGGGGACAACCGGGACCGGGCTGGGGACAACCGGGACCGGGCTGGGAACAACCGGTACCGAGCCGGGGACAACCGGGACCGGGCCAGGGACAACGGGGACCGGGCCGAGGCTGCGGGGATGTAACGGGGACCGGACTGGGAACAACCGGGACTGGGCTGGGGACAACCGGGACCGGACTGGGGACAACCGGGACCGGCCTGGGAACAACCGGGACCGTGCTGGGAACAACCGGGACGGGGTTGGGGACAACCGGGACCGGCCTGGGGACAACCGGGACCGGCCTGGGGACAACCGGGACTGGGCTGGGGACAACCGGGACCGGACTGGGGACAACCGGGACCGGGCTGGGGACAGCCGGGACCGGCCTGGGAACAACCGGGACCGGCCTGGGAACAACCGGGACGGTGCTGGGGACAACCGGGACCGGACTGGGGACAACCGGGACCGGACTGGTGCTGTCGGGAGGGAGAACCGGGACCGGGCCGAGGCTGCGGGGATGTACCGGGGACCGGGCTGGGGTCGCGGAGGGGCAGAACCGGAGGGGGAACCGGGAGCGCTCGTGTCGCCGCAGGGGTCCCTGATTGTCGCTTCCCCCGGCAGCGTCCCCGGGGCCGTTTCCCGGTCCCGGTGCCCGTCACAGCCGCGCTCTCCCGTCCCTCCGCCGCCGCCGCCGCGATGCTGCTGCTCCGGGCCGTGGCCGGCCGCAGGTAGGAGCGGCCCCGCCGGGGCTCCCGGTGTCTCCCCGGTGTCCCCCGGTGTCCCGGGACCGCTGTGACCCCGCTGTCCCCGCAGGCTCCCGCCGCTGACGCAGCTGCCCCGGGGCTGCTCCCGGTTGGCCGCCGGTAGCGCGACACCGGAGGGACAACCGGGAGCGACACCGGGGGGACAACCGGGAGCGACACCGGAGGGACAACCGGGAGCGACACCGGGGGGACAACCGGGAGCGACACCGGGGGGACAACCGGGAACGACACCGGGGGGACACCGGGGAGCGGCACCGGGGGGACACCGGGGAGCGGCCCCGGTGCTGGCGGCGCTGCTCGGGATCGGGGCCGTCCTGGCCTACGGAGAGCGGCAGCGGAGGGTGAGCGACACCGCGGGGACACCGGGGGGACACCGCGGGGACACCGGGGGGACACCGGGGGTGGTGGCACCGGGAGGGGGGCGGGGACAGCTCGGGGTCCTTCCCCGGGACGGGGACAGCGAGGGTGCGGTTGGAGCCCGGCGGGAGGCGGCACCTGAAGGGGCGGATCCCGGTGAGAGGTGACACCGGGACAGCGGGAGGGGGGTGGCACCGGGGGGTGGATCCCGGGAGAGGGGTGGCACCGGGACAGGGGGATCGGGAGAAAGGGGGTGGCACCGGGACAGGGGGATCGGGACAGGGGTGGCACCGGGACAGGGGGATCCCGGGGGAAGGGGTGACACCGGGACAGAGGGATCCCGGGACAGGGGCGGCACCGGGACACCGGGATCCCGGGGGAAGGGGGATTCCGGCACAGGGGTGACACCGGGGGAAGGATCTCGAGGGAAGGGGTGACACCGGGACAGGGGTGACACCGGGACAGGGGGTTCGGGAGAAAGGGGGTGACACCGGGACAGGGGTGGCGCCGGGACAGGGGGTTCGGGAGAAGGGGGATGGCACCGGGGAGGAGTAACACCGGCACAGGGGGATCCTGGGGAGGGGTGACACCGGGACAGGGGTGACACCGGGACACCGGGATCCTGGGGAGCAGTGACACCGGGACAGGGGGATCCCGGGGCAGGGGTGGCACCGGGATCCTGGGGAGGGAGGACACCGGGACACCGGGGTCAGGGGTGACATCGGGACGCCGGTGTCATGGGTGACACTGGGACACCGGGATCCTGGGGAGGGGGTGACACCGGGACACCGGGGAGCGGTGACACCGGCACAGGGGGATCCCGAGGAGCGGTGACACCGGGACACCGGGATCAGGGGTGACACCGGGATCCCGGGGAGGGGGAGACACCGGGATCCGAGGGTCAGGGGTGACACCGGCACAGGGGGATCCCGGGAAGGGAGGACACCGGGACACCGGGATCAGGGGTGACACCGGGACACCGGGGAGGGGTGACACCGGTATCAGGGGTGTCCCACTGACCCCCCCGGTACCCGCAGAGCGCCCAGGCCGCGCAGGCCCCCCCGTCCCCGCCGTACCCCCGTTACACCCGGGCCGAGGTGGCTCAGCACCGCACCCCCCGCGACCGCGTGTGGGTCACCTACGGCACCGACGTGTTCGATGTCACCGAATTCGTGGAGCTGCACCCGGGGGGACCGGACAAAATCCTCCTGGCGGCCGGAGGAGCCCTGGAGCCTTTCTGGGCTCTCTACGCCGTCCACAGCCAGCCCCACGTGCTGGAGCTGCTCCGTGACTACAAAGTGGGCGAGCTGAGCCCCGAGGACGCGGCGGTGACACCGGGGGACACCGCGGACCCGTTCGCCGGGGACCCCCCTCGCCACCCGGCGCTGCGGGTGAACAGCTCGAAACCTTTCAACGCCGAACCTCCCCCGGAGCTGCTGACCCAGAGTTTCCTGACCCCCAACGAGCTTTTCTTCACCCGTAACCACCTCCCGGTGCCCTCGGTGGAGCCGGGCTCCTACCGGCTGCGCGTGGAGGTTCCCGGTGGCCGAGCGCTGTCGCTGTCGCTGGCCGAGCTCCGCCGCCGCTTCCCCAAGCACGAGGTGACGGCCACGCTGCAATGCGCCGGTAACCGGAGATCCGAGATGAGCCGGGAGCGCCCGGTCAAGGGGCTGGACTGGGGCATCGGGGCCATCAGCACCGCACGATGGGGAGGAGCGAGGCTCCGGGACGTGCTGCTGGCCGCCGGTTTCGGCGAGAAAAGCGGAGCCACCGAGGACTGGCACGTGTGTTTCGAAGGGTTGGATACGGACGCCACCGGGACTCCCTACGGAGCGTCCATCCCGTTAAAACGGGCGCTGAGCGGCGAGGCCGAGGTGCTGCTGGCGTACGAGATGAACGGGCAGGAGCTGCCGCGGGATCACGGGTTCCCGGTGCGGGCGCTGGTGCCCGGTGTGGTCGGGGCCAGGAGCGTGAAGTGGCTGCGGAGCGTGGTGGTGTCACCCTCGGAGAGCCCGAGCCACTGGCAGCAGAACGATTACAAAGGGTTTTGTCCCTCCGTGGATTGGGATTCCGTGGATTTCCGCAGCGCTCCGGCCATCCAGGAGCTGCCGGTGCAGTCGGCGATCACCGAACCCCGGCCCGGGGCCGCCGTGCCCGCCGGGGAACTGACGGTGAAGGGATACGCGTGGAGCGGAGGAGGAAGGGAGGTGATCAGGGTGAGACGGGGAACGGGAATGGGGGGGAAATGGGGGGAAATGGGGAAAAAGTGGGGGAAAAAGTGGGGAAATGGGTGGGGAAAAAGTGGGGGGAAAAGTGGGGAAATGGGTGGGGAAATGGGGAAAAAGTGGGAAAATGGGTGGGGAAATGGGTGGGGAAAATGGGGGGAAATGGGTGGGGAAAATGGGGAAAAAGTGGGGGGAAAGTGGGGAAATGGGTGGGGAAATGGGGGAAAAGTGGGGGAAAAAGTGGGGAAATGGGTGGGAAAAAGTGGAGAAATGGGTGGGGAAATGGTGAAAAAGTGGGGGGAAAAGTGGGGGAAAAAGTGGAGAAATGGGTGGGGAAATGGGGGGAAAGTGGGGAAATGGAGGAAATAGGTGGGGAAATGGGTGGGAAAAGGGAGATGGGTGGGAAAGGGTGGGGAAAGGGAAATGGGGAATGGGGGTGGGTGGGGAAATGGGGGGAAAGTGGGGGGAAAAGTGGGGAAATGGGGTGGGAAAGGGTGTGGGAAAAGGGAAATGGGTGGGAAAAGGGAGATGGAGAATGGGGGATGGATGGGAAAAGGGTGGGGAAAGGGGGAACGAGGGGTGGGTGGGGAAAATGGGATGGGAAAAGGGAAATGGGTGGGAAAAGGGAGATGGAGAATGGGGGATGGGTGGGAAAAGGGAGGGGAAAGGGAAATTTGGAACAGGATGAGTGGGAAAAGGGAAAGGATTGGGAAAAGGGAGATGGAGAACAGGGGATGGATGGGAAAAGGGTGGGGAAAGGGGAAGGGGGAACGAGAGATGGGTGGGGAAAATGGGGTGGGAAAAGGGAAATGGGTGGGAAAAGGAGATGGAGAATGGGGGATGGATGGGAAAAGGGTGGGGAAAGGGGGAACGAGGGATGGGTGGGGAAAATGGGATGGGAAAAGGGAAATTGGGAACGGGGGGTGGATAGAACGGGGTGTGGGTGGGAAAAATGGGGTGGGAAAAGGGAAAAGGATGGAAAAAGGAGATGGAGAATGGGGGATGGATGGGAAAAGGGAGGGGAAAGGGAAATTTGGAACAGGATGGGTGGGAAAAGGAAAATGTGCAGAAAATGGAGATGTGGAACAGGGGATAAATGGAAAAATCAAACGGAACATCCACCAAAATCAAACAGAACCCAACCCAGCACACACGTATCCCCGCACAGGGGGTGATGGGGATGGATCTCCATATTAATTAGCGTTAATTAGCAGTAATTACCCCCCCGCAGGTGGATGTGTCGCTGGACGGGGGCCGCACGTGGCGCGAGGCCGCTCTGGGGCCGCGGCCGGAGCGGGGCCGGGGCTGGGCCTGGGCGCTCTGGGAGCTGCGAGCGGCGGCGCCCGCGGGGACCCGGCTGGAAATCGTCTGCAAGGCCGTGGACAGCAGCTACAACGTCCAGCCCGACAGCGTGGGGGGAATCTGGAACCTTCGAGGGGTGCTCAGTAATGCATGGCACAGGGTGGGGGTCACTGTGACACCCTGAGTGACACCAGGGGTCTGTGGGGGTCACTGTCACCCGCTGGGGGACAGCGTGGGGGGCATCTGGAACCTTCGAGGGGTGCTGAGAAACGCCTGGCATCGGGTGGGGGTCACTGTGACACCCTGAGTGACACTGTCACCTGCTGGGGGTCACTGTCACACCCTGAGTGTCACTGGGGACACTGGGGACAGCGTGGGGGGAATCTGGAACCTTCGAGGGGTGCTGAGCAACGCCTGGCACAGGGTGGGGGTCACTGTCACACCCTGAGGGACATTGGGGGTCACTGTCACACCCTGAGGGTCACCAGGGGTCACTGTCACCCACTGGGGGACAGCGTGGGGGGCATCTGGAACCTTCGAGGGGTGCTCAGTAATGCATGGCATCGGGTGGGGGTCACTGTCACACCCTGAGTGACACTGGGGACACTGGGGACAGCGTGGGGGGCATCTGGAACCTTCGAGGGGTGCTCAGTAATGCATGGCACAGGGTGGGGGTCACTGTCACACCCTGAGTGACACTGTCACCTGCTGGGGGTCACTGTCACACCCTGAGTGACACCAGGGGTCACTGTCACACCCTGAGTGACACTGGGGACACTGGGGACAGGGACACTGGGGGGCATCTGGAACCTTCGAGGGGTGCTGAGCAACGCCTGGCACAGGGTGGGGGTCACTGTCACACCCTGAGTGTCACTGGGGACACTGGGGACAGGGACACTGGGGGGAATCTGGAACCTTCGAGGGGTGCTCAGTAATGCCTGGCACAGGGTGGGGGTCACTGTCACCCGCTGAGGGACACCAGGGGTCACTGTCACCCCCTGAGTGTCACTGGGGACAGCGTGGGGGGCATCTGGAACCTTCGAGGGGTGCTGAGCAACGCCTGGCACCGCGTGGGGGTCACTGTCACCCGCTGAGGGACACTGTCACCTGCTGGGGGTCACTGGGGACACTGGGGACAGGGACACTGGGGGGAATCTGGAACCTTCGAGGGGTGCTGAGCAACGCCTGGCACAGGGTGGGGGTCACTGTGACACCCTGAGGGACACTGGGGACACTGGGGACAGGGACACTGGGGGGCATCTGGAACCTTCGAGGGGTGCTCAGTAATGCATGGCACAGGGTGGGGGTCACTGTCACACCCTGAGTGTCACTGTCACACCCTGAGTGTCACCAGGGGTCACTGTCACACCCTGAGTGTCACTGTCACCTGCTGGGGGTCACTGTCACCCACTGAGGGACAGCGTGGGGGGCATCTGGAACCTTCGAGGGGTGCTCAGTAATGCATGGCACAGGGTGGGGGTCACTGTCACACCCTGAGTGTCACTGTCACACCCTGAGTGACACCAGGGGTCACTGTCACCTGCTGGGGGTCACTGTCACACCCTGAGTGTCACTGTCACCTGCTGGGGGACAGCGTGGGGGGAATCTGGAACCTTCGAGGGGTGCTCAGCAATGCATGGCACCGGGTGGGGGTCACTGTCACACCCTGAGTGACACTGTCACCTGCTGGGGGTCACTGTCACACCCTGAGGGTCACTGGGGACAGCGTGGGGGGCATCTGGAACCTTCGAGGGGTGCTGAGCAACGCCTGGCACCGGGTGGGGGTCACTGTGACACCCTGAGGGTCACCAGGGGTCACTGTCACACCCTGAGTGTCACCAAGGGACACTGTCACCTGCTGGGGGTCACTGGGGACACTGGGGACATTGGGGACATTGGGGACAGGGACACCGGGGACATTGGGGGTCACTGTCACCCACTGAGGGACAATGGGGACAGCAGGGGGACAGCGGGGACACCAACGACAGCAGGGACAGACAGGGACAGAGGGACATTGGGGACAGAAGGACATTGGGGACACGGGGACATTGGGGACACAGGGACATTGGGGACATTGGGGACATTGGGGACAAATGGACAGAGGGACATTGGGGACAGAGGGACATTGGGGACATTGGGGACAGATGGACAGAGGGACATTGGGGACACAGGGACATTGGGGACACGGGGACAGAGGGACATTGGGGACATTGGGGACACAGGGACATTGGGGACATCAGTGACACAGGGACAGAAGGACATTGGGGACACAGGGACAGAAGGACATTGGGGACAGACGGACAGAAGGACATTGGGGTCACAGCAGGTCCTGAGCAGTGTCCCCATCCCCGTGTCCCACTGAGGGCCGGGACCACCGCGGATCCCAAAGGATCCCAGAGACCCCAAAGGATCCCAGAGACCCCAAAGTGTCCCAGAGACCCCAAAGGATCCCAGAGACCCCAAAAGGGCTCCAGGACCCCAAAGGGTCCCAGAGACCCCAAAGGCCCCACAGACCCCAAAGTGTCCCACAGACCCCAAAGGACCCCAAAGGTCCCACAGATCCCAAAGAATCCACAGACCCCAAAGGCTCCAGAGACCCCAAAAGGGCTCCAGGACCCCAAAGTGTCCCAGAGACCCCAAAGGATCCCAGACCCCAAAAGGCTCCACAGACCCCAAAAGGCTCCAGGACCCCAAAGGACCCCAAAGTGTCCCAGAGACCCCAAAAGGCTCCACAGACCCCAAAGACCCCACAGACCCCAAAAGGCTCCAGGACCCCAAAAGGCTCCACAGACCCCAAAGGTCCCACAGACCCCAAAAGGCTCCAGGACCCCAAAAGGCTCCAGGACCCCAAAGAATCCACAGACCCCAAAGGCTCCAGGACCCCAAAGGACCCCAAAGTGTCCCACAGACCCCAAAGGTCCCACAGACCCCAAAAGGCTCCAGGACCCCAAAGAATCCACAGACCCCAAAGGCTCCAGGACCCCAAAGGTCCCACAGACCCCAAAGGACCCCAAAGGATCCCAGAGACCCCAAAAGGCTCCAGGACCCCAAAGGATCCCAAAGGTCCCACAGACCCCAAAAGGCTCCACAGACCCCAAAAGGCTCCACAGACCCTCAGTTTCTATTGACCCCAAAAGATTCTCTCGACCCCAAAAGGATTTTATGGCCCCTGAAGGGTTTTATTGACCCCAAAAGTTCCCACAGCCCCCAAAGTTTTATTGACCCCAAAAGATTCCACAGCTCCTGGTGAGTTCTGCAGACCCCAAAAAGGATTTTATGGACCCCAAAAAGGATTTTATAAACCCCAAAAAGGATTTTATAAACCCCAAATGATTTTATGAACCCCAAAAAGGATTTTATAAACCCCAAAAAGGATTTTATAAACCCCAAAAAGGATTTTATAGACCCCAAATGATTTTATGGACCCCAAAAAGGATTTTATAAACCCCAAAAAGGATTTTATAAACCCCAAAAAGGATTTTATGGCCCCCCCAAAAAGGATTTTAGGGACCCCAAAAAGGATTTTATAAACCCCAAATGATTTTATGAACCCCAAAAAGGATTTTATGGACCCCAAAAAGGATTTTATGGACCCCAAAAAGGATTTTATGGACCCCCCAAAGGATTCCACAGACCCCAAAAGTCTTTTATGGCCCCTGAAGGATTTTAAGCCCCCACCCCAAAGGATTTTAATGACCCCAAAGGCATCCACAGACCCCAAAAAGGATTTTATGGACCCCAAAAAGGGTTTTATGGACCCCAAAAAGGATTTTATAAACCCCAAAAAGGATTTTATAAACCCCAAATGATTTTATGGACCCCAAAAAGGATTTTATGGACCCCAAAAAGGATTTTATGGACCCCAAAAAGGATTTTATGGACCCCAAAAGTTTCTGGAGACCCCAAAGATTTGCAGGGATGGATTTTGCAGCCCCAAAGGTCGAAGGTCAGCGGGGTTTTATGGCTTTGGGGTTTAATTGTTTAGGGGTTTAATTGCTTTGGGGTTTAATTGCTTTAGGGTTTTATGGCTTTGGGGTTTTATGGCTTTGGGGTTTTATGGCTTTGGGGTTTAATTGCTTTGGGGTTTAATTGCTTTGGGGTTTTATGGCTTTGGGGTTTTATGGCTTTGGGGTTTAATTGCTTTGGGGTTTTATGGCTCTGGGGTTTTATGGTCCCAGTTTTACACCCCGATGTGTGAAAGTGCCTCCTGCCATAAAGATTTGGGAATTTTTATGGGCTCGGAGCCTTCCTGGGGCAGCGAGGGCGGGGTGGGATTGGGGCTGTGCTGGGAGACCCCGACCCCAAACCCACGGGACCCCTGACCCTAAATAACCCCTGACCCCATGGGACCCCTGACCCCAATCCTAAATACCCCTGATCCTAAATAACCCCTGACCCTAAATAAATAACCCCTGATCCTAAATAAATAACCCCTGACCCTAAATAAATAACCCCTGACCCCACGGGACCCCTGACCCTAAATAACCCCTGACCCCTGATCCTAAATAAATAACCCCTGACCCTAAATAACCCCTGACCCTAAATAACCCCTGACCCTAAATAACCCCTGATCCTAAATAAATAACCCCTGACCCTAAATAACCCCGACCCCAATCCTAAATAACCCCTGATCCTAAATAAATAACCCCTGACCCTAAATAACCCCTGACCCTAAATGACCCCTGACCCCTGACCCTAAATAACCCCTGACCCTAAATAAATAACCCCTGACCCTAAATAACCCCTGACCCTAAATAAATAACCCCTGACCCTAAATAAATAACCCCTGATCCTATGGGACCCCGGGACCCCAAAGAACTCCCTCATCCCAATTGATCCCCATTGAACCCCATTGATCCCCATTGAACCCCATTGATCCCCATTGATCCCAATTGATCCCCATTGATCCTGGGACCCCAAAGAACTCCCTGAGCCCATCCCCGCCCTATTGATCCCCCGCATCGATCAGCAGCGATCGGTGATTGATCAGCGGTGATTGATCTTCGGGTATCGATCCTTGTTATCAATCCCCGTTATCATTCCCCGTTATCAATCCCCGTTACTGATCCCCGTTATCGATCCCCGTTATCAATCCCCATTATCGATCCCCGTTATCGATCCCCATTATCAATCCCCGTTATCAATCCCCATTATCAATCCCCGTTATCGATCCCCGTTACCGATCCCCATTATCAATCCCCGTTATCGATCCCCATTATCAATCCCCATTACCATTCCCCATTATCGATCCCCGTTATCGATCCCCATTATCAATCCCCGTTACCGATCCCCGTTACCGATCCCCGTTACCGATCCCCGTTATCAATCCCCGTTACCGATCCCCGTTATCGATCCCCGTTACCGATCCCCGTTATCAATCCCCGTTACCGATCCCCGTTATCGATCCCCGTTACCGATCCCCATTATCAATCCCCGTTATCGATCCCCGTTATCATTCCCCGTTTCCAATCCGCGTTACCGATCCCCGTTATCAATCCCCGTTATAGATCCCCGTTATCGATCCCCGCCCCATCGATTCTCTCGGCGCTCCCCGCTCGATTCACTCGGCTCCTCTCCGCCCTGCCCCATCGATGCTGTCGGCGCTCTGCCCGCTCGATGCAGTCGGCGCTCGGCGCGGGGCTGGCGGGGCCGGAAGTGGCCGGGGCGGGGGGGGGGCCCCGGGGCCTCCTCAGGAGCCGCCGCCGCCGCCGCGCCCGGACCCCCCCGGACCCCCCCGGACCCCCCCGCCAGGGACCCCCCAGCCCCGGGGGGGCCTCCCGAGCCCGCCAGGAGCCGCCGGTGAGAGCGGGCGGGGGGCGGGGAGCGGCGGGCGCGGGGCCGGGGGGGCGCGGCCTGGCGGGGGGGGGGGGGGAGGGGCGGCGAGCTCTGAGGGGGGGGAGGGGCGCGGGGCCCCCCCAGGGGGGGTTTGGGGGGGTCCGGGCGGGGGGAGGGGGCGTCAGGGGGGGGGGGGGCGGGTCCCGCTCGGGCTCTGAGGGGATTTGGCGGGACCGGGAATTGGGGGGGGGGCCTGGAGACCCCTGAGGGAGCCAGGGAGGAATTGGGGGAGGGGGGCGTGACCCCCCCTCAGGGCTGGATTTGGGGGGGGTCCCCTCCATTTGGGGGGGGTCTCTGTCCCCCCCCTCAGGGCTGGATTTGGGGGGGTCTCAGGCTAGATTTGGGGGGGGTCTCAGGCTGGATTTGAGGGGGGGTCTGGTTATTTTGGGGGGGGATCTCAGGCCGGATTTGGGGGTCTCAGGGCTGGATTTGGGGGGGGGTCTCAGGCTGGATTTGGGGGGGGGTCTGGTTATTTTGGGGGGGGTCTCAGGGCTGTATTTGGGGGGGGTCTCAGGCTGGATTTGGGGAGGGTCTAAGGCCGGATTTGGGGGTGTCAGGGCTGGATTTGGGGGGGTCCCCTCCATTTCGGGGGGGGTCTCTGTCCCCCCCCTCAGGGCTGGATTTGGGGAGGGGTCTCAGGCTGGATTTGGGGAGGGGTCTCAGGCTGTATTTGGGGGGGGTCTCAGGGTGTATTTGGGGGGGGTCTCAGGGTGTATTTGGGGGGGTCCCGGCTGTATTTGGGGGGGGTCTCAGGCTGTATTTGGGGGGGGTCTCAGGCTGTATTTGGGGGGGGTCTCAGGGTGTATTTGGGGGGGGTCTCAGGGTGTATTTGGGGGGGTCTCAGGCTGTATTTGGGGGGGTCTCAGGGTGTATTTGGGGGGGGTCTCAGGGTGTATTTGGGGGGGTCTCAGGCTGTATTTGGGGGGGTCTCAGGCTGTATTTGGGGGGGGTCTCAGGCTGTATTTGGGGGGGGTCTCAGGGTGTATTGGGGGGGGTCTCAGGGTGTATTTGGGGGGGGTCTCAGGGTGTATTTGGGGGGGGTCTCAGGGTGTATTTGGGGGGGGTCCCGGCTGTATTTGGGGGGGGTCTCAGGGTGTATTTGGGGGGGGTTCAGGGTGTATTTGGGGGGGGTCTCAGGCTGTATTTGGGGGGGGTCTCAGGGTGTATTTGGGGGGGGTTCAGGGTGTATTTGGGGGGGGTCTCAGGCTGTATTTGGGGGGGGTCTCAGGCTGTATTTGGGGGGGGTCTCAGGGTGTATTTGGGGGGGGTCTCAGGGTGTATTGGGGGGGGTCTCAGGGTGTATTTGGGGGGGGTCTCAGGGTGTATTTGGGGGGGGTCCCGGCTGTATTTGGGGGGGGTCTCAGGGCTGTATTTGGGGGGGGTCTCAGGGTGTATTTGGGGGGGGTCTCAGGGTGTATTTGGGGGGGGTCTCAGGGTGTATTTGGGGGGGGTCTCAGGGCTGTATTTGGGGGGGGTCTCAGGGTGTATTTGGGGGGGGTCTCAGGGCTGTATTTGGGGGGGGTCTCAGGGTGTATTTGGGGGGGGTCTCAGGGTGTATTTGGGGGGGGGTCTCAGGGTGTATTTGGGGGGGGTGTCAGGGCTGGATTTGGGGGGGTCTCAGGGTGTATTTGGGGGGGGTCTCAGGGTGTATTTGGGGGGGGTCTCAGGCTGTATTTGGGGGGGGATCTCTGAATTTTGGGGGTCTCTGATTTTTGGGGGGGTCTCAGGCTGGATTTGGGGGGGGGTCTCAGATTTTTGGGGGTCTCAAATTTTTGGGGGGGGGTCTCTGATATTTTTAGGAATTTCCCGCCTTTTTTTTTTGGGATCTCTGATTTTTGGGACCCTCCCCCCCAAATCCCTTCAATGGTTTAACCCCTCCCCCCCCCCCCCCTCCCCCTCCCCCTTCCAGGATTCCAAGGAATTCTTGGAATGACATTTCTGGGAATCTCCGCCCCCTCCCCAATTCCTGGAGCTTTTCCTGGTTCCCTCCTGGGGGATTTTTTGGGGGAATTTTTTGGGAAGTTTTGGGATTTTGTGGGATTTTTTGGGGGATTTTTTTGGGATTTTTTTGGGGATTTTTTTGGGAATTTTGGGGGATTTTTTGGGAATTTTTTAGGATTTTTTTAGGATTTTTTGGGGAATTTTTTTGGAATTTGGGGGATTTTTTGGGGAATTTTTTGGGATTTTTTGGGGAATTTTGGGGGATTTTTTTAGGAATTTTTTGGGGAATTTTTTTGGATTTTTTTAGGAATTTTTTGGGAATTTTTTGGGAATTTGTGGGGATTTTTTTTTTAATTTGTGGGGATTTTTTGGGGCATTTTTTAGGAATTATTTGGGATTTTGGGGGGAATTTTTTGGGAATTTGTGGGGATTTTTTTGGGAATTTGTGGGGATTTTTGGGGGAATTTTTTGGGAATTATTTGGGATTTTGGGGGGAATTTTTGAGGAATTTTTTGGGATTTTTTGGGCAATTTTTGGGAATTTGGGGGCATTTTTTTTTGAATTTTTGGGGATTTTTTTGGGAATTTTTGGGGATTCTTTTGGGAATTTTTTAGGAATTATTTGGGATTTTTTTTGGAATTTTTGGGAATTTTTGGGGGATTTTTGGGAATTTTTTGGGAATTTTTTGAGGGTCTCAACTCTTCCCCCCCAAAATTCCCACCTGGAATCTTTTCCCATTCCCAGAAATTTTAAAGGAATTTTCCCCCTCACATCCCAAAATTCCCAAAAAAAAAACCCTCCCGAATTTTCCCGTTGGAATTCCCATAGAAAGGGCAAAAAAACCCAAAAAAAACGGGAATTTTGGGGATTTTTCCACCCTCTGGAAAGCTCCGGATCCTTTGGGAATTCCGGGGTTATCCCAGGGCACTGGAGCGAGGATTTTTTGGGATCTTTTCCCGAGGGAGCTGCTCCAGTTTGGAATTGAAATGAAAAAAACTGGGATGGAACAGGCAGAAACTCATCCCAAAATATCCTGGAATTGTTTCCCAGGGATTTATCCCAAAAAAACCCGGGAAGAACAGGCAGAGCCTGATCCCAGAATATCCTGGAATTGTTTTCCAAGGATTTATCCCAGAAAAAAACTGGGATAGAACAGGCAGAGCTTCATCCCAGAATATCCTGGAATTGTTTTCCAGGGATTTATCCCAAAAAATCTGGGATAGAACAGGCAGAAACTCATCCCAGAATATCCTGGAATTGTTTCCCAGGGATTTATCCCAAAAAAACCGGGATAAAACAGCCAGAAACTCATCCCAGAATATCCTGGAATTGTTTTCCTGGGATTTATCCCAGAAAAAAACTGGGATAAAACAACTGGAGCCTCATCCCAGAATATTCTGGAATTGTTTTCCTGGTTTTTCCAAGGATTTATCCCAGAAAAAAACCGGGATAAAACAGCCAGAAACTCATCCCAGAATATCCTGGAATTGTTTTTCAGGGATTTATCCCAAAAAAAACCGGGATGGAGCAGCCAGAGCCTGATCCCAGAATATCCTGGAATTGTTTCCCAGGGATTTATCCCAGAAAAAAACTGGGATGGAGCAGCTGGAGCCTCATCCCAGAATATCCTGGAATTGTTTTCCTGGTTTTTCCAAGGATTTATCCCAAAAAAACCTGGGATGGAACAGGCAGAGCTTCATCCCAGAATATCCTGGAATTGTTTTCCAAGGATTTATCCCAGAAAAAAACTGGGATAGAACAGGCAGAGCTTCATCCCAGAATATCCTGGAATTGTTTTCCAGGGATTTATCCCAAAAAATCTGGGATAGAACAGGCAGAAACTCATCCCAGAATATCCTGGAATTGTTTCCCAGGGATTTATCCCAAAAAAACCGGGATAAAACAGCCAGAAACTCATCCCAGAATATCCTGGAATTGTTTTCCTGGGATTTATCCCAGAAAAAAACTGGGATAAAACAACTGGAGCCTCATCCCAGAATATTCTGGAATTGTTTTCCTGGTTTTTCCAAGGATTTATCCCAGAAAAAAACCGGGATAAAACAGCCAGAAACTCATCCCAGAATATCCTGGAATTGTTTTTCAGGGATTTATCCCAAAAAAAACCGGGATGGAGCAGCCAGAGCCTGATCCCAGAATATCCTGGAATTGTTTCCCAGGGATTTATCCCAGAAAAAAACTGGGATGGAGCAGCTGGAGCCTCATCCCAGAATATCCTGGAATTGTTTCCCAGGGATTTATCCCAGAAAAAAACTGGGATAGAACAACTGGAGCCTCATCCCAGAATATCCTGGAATTGTTTTTCCAGCTTTTCCCGGGATTTATCCCAGAAAAAAACTGGGATAGAACAACTGGAGCCTCATCCCAAAATATCCTGGAATTGTTTTTCCAAGGATTTATCCCAAAAAAAACCGGGATAAAACAGCCAGAAACTCATCCCAGAATATCCTGGAATTGTTTTCCCAGGGATTTATCCAAAAAAAAAACTGGGATAGAACAGGCAGAGCCTCATCCCAGAATATCCTGGAATTGTTTTTCCAGCTTTTCCAGGGATTTATCCCAAAAAAACCGGGATGGAGCAGCCGGGGCCTCATCCCAGAATATTCTGGAATTGTTTTCCTGGTTTTTCCAAGGATTTATCCCAGAAAAAAACCGGGAAGAGCAGGCAGAGCCTCATCCCAGAATATCCTGGAATTGTTTCCCAGGGATTTATCCCAGAAAAAACTGGGATGGAACCACTGGAGCCTCATCCCAGAATATCCTGGAATTGTTTTCCAAGGATTTATCCCAAAAAATCTGGGATAAAACAGCCAGAAGCTCATCCCAGAATATCCTGGAATTGTTTTCCTGGTTTTTCCAAGGATTTATCCCAAAAAAAACCGGGATAGAACAACTGGAGCCTCATCCCAGAATATCCTGGAATTGTTTTTCCAAGGATTTATCCCAAAAAAAATTTGGGGTTGGAATTTGGGGTTGGAATTTGGGGTTGGAATTTGGGGCTGGAATTTGGGAATTTTCCAGCTTTTCCCAGGATTTGTGAGGTTTTTTTTGGGATTGGATTTTCCTGGCAGGGAAAGGAGGGAGGAGCCGCTCCCAGAGGGGTTTTTTTGGGAATAAAAACATTCCCGATTTTCCATGGGAGCGTTTGGGGCCCTCCCAGACCCAATTTTATCCAGGGTTTTTCCAGGAGTTTTTCAGGAGTTTTTTCCAGGATTTATCCAGGATTTTTCCAGGATTTTTTTCAGGATTTTTCCAGGATTTATCCAGGATTTTTCCAGGATTTATCCAGGATTTTTTCAGGGTTTTTTCAGGATTTATTCGGGATTTTTCCAGGGTTTTCCCAGGATTTTTCCAGGATTTATCCAGGATTTATCCCGGATTTTTTCAGGATTTATCCAGGATTTTTCCAGGAGTTATCCAGGGTTTTTCCAGGAGTTTTCCAGGAGTTTTCCAGGAGTTATCCAGGAGTTATCCAGGATTTATCCAGGATTTTTCCAGGAGTTTCTCAGGATTTTTCCAGGATTTATCCCGGATTTTTCCAGGATTTATCCCGGATTTTTCCAGGAGTTTTTCCAGGGTTTTTCCAGGGTTTATCAGGGATTTTTCCAGGATTTTTCCAGGATTTATCCCGGATTTTTCCAGGATTTTTCCAGGATTTTTCCAGGGTTTTTTCAGGATTTATTCGGGATTTTTCCAGGATTTTTCCAGGACTTTTCCAGGGTTTATCCGGGATTTTTCCAGGATTTTTCCAGGGTTTTATTCCCAGTTTTCCCAGTCTTGCACACAGTGGGAATCAGGATTTATCCAGGGCTCCATTCCCGGTTTTTCCAGGATTCCATTCCCGGTTTTTCCCGTTCTCCCAAGGCGGGGAATGGGAATTTTTCCGGGATTTTCCCGGGATTTTTCCAGGATTCCATTCCCGGTTTTCCTGTTATCCCAAGGCTGGGAATTGAGCTTTATCCCGGATTTTTCTGGGATTTATCCCGGATTCCATTCCCGGTTTTTTCCAGTTATTTAAAGGCTTGGAATTGGGATTTATCCAGGATTTATCCCGACTTTTTCCAGGATTCCATTCCCGGTTTTTCCAGTTATTTAAAGGTTTGGAGCTGGGTTTTTTCTGGGATTTATCCCGGATTTCTCTGGATTCCATTCCCAGTTTTTCCATTTATCCCAAAGCTGGCAATGGGGATTTATCCAGGATTTTTCTGGGATTTATCCCGGATTCCATTCCCGGTTTTTTCCGGTTATTTAAGGAGCAGGAATGGGGATTTTTCTGGGATTTATCCAGGATTTATCCCGGATTCCATTCCCGGTTTTCCAGTTATTTAAAGAGTTGGAGCTGAAGTTTTCTGGGATTTTTCCAGGATTCCATTCCTGGTTTTTCCATTTATTTCAAGGGTTGGAGCTGGGATTTTTCTGGGATTTCTCCCGGATTTCTCTGGGATTCCATTCCCGGTTTTTCCAGCCCCTCCCAGCCTGGGAATTGGGATTTTTCTGGGATTTATCCCGGATTCCATTCCCGGTTTTTTCCGGTTATTTAAGGAGCAGGAATGGGGATTTATCTGGGATTTATCTGGGATTTATCCTGGATTTCTCTGGATTCCATTCCCGGTTTTCCAGTTATTTAAAGAGTTAGAGTTGAAATTTTCTGGGATTTATCCCGGATTCCATTCCCGGTTTTTCCCATCCCCTCCCATCCTGGAAATTGGGATTTTTCTGGGATTTTTCTGGGATTTATCCCGGATTTCTCTGGATTCCATTCCCGGTTTTCCCATCCCCTCCCATCCTGGAAATTGGAATTTATCCTGGATTTTTCCAGGTTTTCTCCCGGATTTCTCTGGATTCCATTCCCGGTTTTTCCCATCCCCTCCCATCCTGGGAATTGGGATTTTCTGGGATTTATCCCGGATTCCATTCCTGGTTTTTTCCGGTTATTTAAGGAGCAGGAATGGGGATTTATCCGGGATTTATCCAGGATTTATCCCGGATTCCATTCCCGGTTTTCCATTTATTTCAAGGGCTGGAACTGGGATTTTTCTGGGATTTCTCCCGACTTTTTCCAGGATTCCATTCCCGGTTTTCCAGTTCTCCCAAGGCTGGGAATTGAGCTTTATCCCGGATTTTTCTGGGATTTATCCCGGATTCCATTCCCGGTTTTTTCTGGTTATTTAAAGGAGCAGGAATGGGGATTTATCTGGGATTTATCCAGGATTTATCCCGGATTTCATTCCCAGTTTTTCCATTTATTTAAAGGCTTGGAGCTGGGATTTTTCTGGGATTTCTCCCGGATTTCTCTGGATTCCATTCCCGGTTTTTCCAGCCCCTCCCAGCCTGGGAATTGGGATTTTCTGGGATTTATCCCGGATTCCATTCCCGGTTTTTTCCGGTTATTTAAGGAGCAGGAATGGGAATTTATCCAGGATTTATCCCAGATTCCATTCCCGGTTTTCCAGTTATTTAAAGGCTTGGAGCTGGGATTTTTCCAGGATTTATCCTGGATTTAATTCCCAGTTTTTCAGTTATTTTAAAGGGTTGGAACTGGGATTTATCTGGGATTTCTCCCGACTTTTTCCAGGATTCCATACCCGGTTTTCCAGTTATTTAGAGAGTTGGAGCTGAAGTTTTCTGGGATTTTTCCAGGATTCCATTCCCGGTTTTCCCGTTCTCCCAAGGCTGGGAATTGAGCTTTATCCAGGATTTTTCTGGGATTTATCCCGGATTCCATTCCCGGTTTTTCCCATCCCCTCCCATCCCGGGAATTGGGATTTTCTGGGATTTATCCCGGATTCCATTCCCGGTTTTTTCCAGTTGTGTGAAAGGTGGGAATTGATGATTTTTCCAGGATTCCATTCCCGGTTTTTCCAGTCATTTAAAGGGTTGGAATTGGGTTTTTTCTGGGATTTATCCCAGATTTCTCTGGATTCCATTCCCAGTTTTTCCATTTATCCCAAAGCTGGCAATGGGGATTTATCCAGGATTTTTCTGGGATTTATCCCGGATTCCATTCCCGGTTTTTTCCGGTTATTTAAGGAGCAGGAATGGGGATTTTTCTGGGATTTATCCAGGATTTATCCCAGATTCCATTCCCGGTTTTTCCAGTTATTTTAAAGAGTTGGAGCTGAGGTTTTCTGGGATTTTTCCAGGATTCCATTCCCGGTTTTCCAGTTATCCCAAGGATGGGAATTGGGATTTATCCCGGATTTTTCTGGGATTTATCCCGGATTCCATTCCCGGTTTTTCCCATCCCCTCCCATCCCGGGAATTGGGATTTTCTGGGATTTATCCCGGATTCCATTCCCGGTTTTTTCCATCCCCTCCCAGCCTGGGAATTGGGATTTTCTGGGATTTATCCCGGATTCCATTCCCGGTTTTTTCCAGTTGTGTGAAAGGTGGGAATTGAGGATTTTTCCAGGATTCCATTCCCGGTTTTTTCCGGTTATTTAAGGAGCAGGAATGGGGATTTTTCTGGGATTTATCCCGGATTTATCCCGGATTCCATTCCCAGTTTTTCCAGTTATTTTAAAGGCTTGGAGCTGAGGTTTTTCTGGGATTTCTCCAGGATTCCATTCCCGGTTTTCCCATCCCCTTCCCAGCCTGGGAATTGGGATTTTCTGGGATTTATCCCGGATTCCATTCCCGGTTTTCCAGTTATTTTAAAGGCTTGGAGCTGAGGTTTTCTGGGATTTTTCCAGGATTCCATTCCCGGTTTTTCCCATCCCCTCCCATCCCGGGATTCTCGCTCTCAATTCCTGGAAATTCCCCGGGATTGGGAAAATCCGGGATCGGCTCCCGGGACAGGAGAGTCGATTTTATTCCATTTTTATTCCAGTTTCTGTTCCATTTTATTTCACTTTATTTTATTATTTCCTTTTTCTTCCAGTTTTTTATTTCTTGTTTTATTTTATTTTAATTTATTTTATTTTATTTTATTTTATTTTATTTTATTTTATTTTATTTTATTTTATTTTATTTTATTTTATTTTATTTTATTTTGTTTTGTTTTATTTTGTTCTGCTTTGTTTGGTTTTATTTTATTTTATTTTACTTTATTTTATTTTGTTTTATTTTATTTTACTTTATTTTATTATTTTATTTTATTTTGTTTTGTTTTGTTTTATTTTACTTTATTTTATTTTATTTTATTTTATTTTATTTTATTTTATTTTATTTTGTCTTACTTGATTTTACTTTATTTTATTTCATTTTATTTTATTTTATTCTATTTTACTTTATTCTATTTATTTTATTTTTTTTATTTTATTTTATTTTATTTTATTTTACTTGATTTTACTTGATTCCATTTTACTTTATTTTATTTCATTTTACTGTATTTTATTTTATTTTACTTTATTTTATTTTATTTTATTTATTTTATTTTATTTTATTTTATTCCAACTTCTTAATTCCATTTTAAATTCCATTTTTAATTCCATTTTTAATTCCATTTTTAATTCCATTTTTATTTCACTTTTTTCCCATTTTTCCCCTTTTCCCCCTCATTTTTCCCTCTCTTTTCTCCCCATTTTTATCCCAATTTTTTTCCCATTTTTTGTTCTTTTTCCAAGGAATTTTCCTCTCCTTCCTCCCCCTCCGGGCCCTTCCCGGCTCCGTTTCCTTTCCCTGGAATTTCATTTTCCCGCCTTTTCCATGGAAAGATTTTCCACTGCCAAAACCTCCTGGGAATTTCTGACTCCAGCAGCAGAAGAGGGAAAAAAAAGGGAATAAAACATAAAAAAAACCACAAAAATTCACAGAAAAACCCAAAAATTCCCAAAAAAACCCAAAAATTCACCCAAAAATTCACCCCAAACCAAAAAATTCCCCAAAAAACTTCGAGAAACCAAAAAAAAATCCCCCAAAACCCCAAAAACTCCCAAAAAAACCCCAAAATTCCCAAAAAACCCAAAAATTCACCCAAAACAAAAAAAATCCCCCAAAACTCCCAAAAAACCCCCAAAATTCACCCAAAACCAAAAAAAAAATCCCCCCAAAACCCCAAAAACTCCCAAAAAAACCCCAAAAATTCCCAAAAAAACCCCAAAAATTCACCCAAAACAAAAAAAAATCCCCCCAAAACCCCAAAAACTCCCAAAAAACCCCAAAATTTCCCAAAAAACCCCAAAAATTCCCAAAAAACCCCCAAAAATTCCCAAAAAAATCCCAAAAATTGCCAAAAAAACCCCAAAATTCCCCAAAAAACCCCAAAAATTCCCAAAAACCCCTAAAATTCCCAAAAAACCCCAAAAATTCCCAAAAAACCCCAAAATTCCCCAAAAAACCCCAAAAATTCCCAAAAAAACCCCAAAATTCCCAAAAAGCCCCAAAAATTCCCAAAAAAACCCCAAAAATTCCCAAAAAAAACCCCAAAAATTCCCAAAAAAACCCCCAAAATTCCCAAAAAACCCCAAAAATTTCCCAAAAAATCCCCAAAAACTCCCAAAAAACCCCCCAAAAATTCACAGAAAAACCCAAAAATTCACCCAAAACAAAAAAAAATCCCCCCAAAAACCCCAAAAACTCCCAAAAAAACCCCAAAAATTCAAAAAAACCCCAGAAATTCCCCAAAAAACCCAAAAATTCACCCAAAACAAAAAAAAAAATCCCCCAAAAGCCCCAAAAACTCCCAAAAAAACCCCCAAAAATCCCAAAAAACCCCAAAAAATTCCCAAAAAAACCCCAAAAATTCCCAAAAAAAACCCAAAAATTCCCCAAAAAACCCCAAAAATTCACCCAAAACCAAAAAAACCCCAAAAATCCCCCCAAAAATCTCTGGAAATTCTTCATTTTTTGCTAATTAACGCCTCATTAATCACTAATTAACGCGTCGTCAACAACTAATGGCTTAATTGCTAATTAATAGCCGATTATGGGTTAATTAATAGGTAATTAATGGGCAATTAATAGGTAATTAATGGGGAATTAATATGTAATTAATGGATGATTAATGGATAATTAATTGATAATTAATGGATTACCAATATGTAAGATTAGCAATATGTAATTAATAGATATTAGGTAATTGATAGGTAATTAATAGATAATTAATGGGTGATTAATGGGTAATTAATGGGTCATTAATAGGTAATTAATTGGTAATTAATTGGTAATTGATGGGTAATTAATGGGTAATTAATGGGTAATTATTTGGTAATTAATTTGTAATTAATGGGTAATTAGTGGCCTATTAACGGTCTATTAATGTTTATTGACACAGCTAATTAACATCTCATTAGAATATGTTAATTAGCAGTAATTAATGAAATCCCGGGCTGGGCTCTGGGTCATTCCCGGATTTTCCCATTCCCGATTTTCCGATGGAATTTTCTCCTTTTCCAGGGAATTCCGGGGCCATGGACGTCGAGGGCTGCGGCTCCTCCTTCATCGGCGGTGAGCTCGGAATTCCCGGGATTCCCGACATTCCCAACATTCCTGGAATTCCCAACATTCCCGGGATTCCCGGGATTCCCGACATTCCCAACATTCCCGACATTCCCAACATTCCTGGGATTCCCCACATTCCCAGGATTCCCAACATTCCCGACATTCCTTCCCAACATTCCCGACATTCCCGACATTCCCAGAATTCCCAACATTCCTGGAATTCCTTCCTGACATTCCCAGAATTCTTGGAATTCCCAACATTCCCAACATTCCTTCCCAACATTCCCGGAATTCCCGGAATTCCCGACATTCCCAACATTCCCAACATTCCTTCCAAACATTCCCAACGTTCCCGACATTCCCGGAATTCCCAACATTCCCGACATTCCTGGAATTCCCAACATTCCCAGAATCCCCAGAATTCCTGACATTCCCAGAATTCCCAACATTCCCGGAATTCCCAACATTCCCGGAATTCCCGACATTCCCAGGATTCCCAGCATTCCCGGGGCCGCCTCCGCCCCTTCTGATCTTTCCCAGATTTTTCCCGGTTTTATCCCAAATTTTCCCAGATTTTTCCCAGATTTTTCCTGACTTTCCCCAGATTTTCCCCCCGGATTTTTCCCGGATTTATCCCGAATTTTCCTGGATTTTCACAGATTCTTCCAGGATTTTTCCAAGATTTTTCCGGGATTTTTCCCAGATTTTTGGGGCTGTGTTTGGGATCTTGGCCCCTTCTGACCCTGCCCGGATTTTTCCCAGTTTTATCCCAAATTTTCCCAGGATTTTTCCAGGATTTTTCCCCAGATTTTCTCCAGATTTTCCCCAATTTTTCCCCAGTTTTTTCCCAGATTTTTCCCAGATTTTTCCTGGATTTTTCCTGGATTTATCCTGAATTTTCTCAGATTTTTCCCAGATTTTTCCCCAGATTTTCTCTGGATTTTTCCTGAATTTCCCCCGGGATTTTTCCCAGATTTTTCCTGGATTTATCCTCAATTTTCTTGGCTTTTTCCCAGATTTTTCCTGGATTTTTCCCAGATTTTTTCCGGGATTTTTGGGGCTGGATTTGGGATCTCGGCCCCTTCTGCCCCTTCCCAGATTTTTCCCAGTTTTTTCTCAAATTTCCCCAGACTTTCCCCAGATTTTCCTGGATTTTTTTCCCCAGATTTTCCCCAGATTTCCCCGGATTTTCCTGAATTTTCCCCGGATTTTCCTGAATTTTCCCCAGATTTTCCTGGATTTTTTTCCCTGGATTCTCCCCAGATTTTTCCCAGATTTCTCCCGATTTTCCTGAATTTTCCCTGGATTTTTCCCAGGATTTTCCCGGATTTTCCCTGGATTTTTCCCGGATTTCCCCATATTTTTCCCAGATTTTCAGGGCTGGATTTGGGATCTCATTCCCTTCTTCCCTTCCCACATTCCCCCGGATTTTCCCAGGATTTTTCCCAGATTTTCCCGGATTTTTCCCAGATTTTCAGGGCTGGATTTGGGCTCTCATCCCCTTCTTCCCTTCCCACATTCCCCCAGATTTTCCCGGGATTTTTCCCGGGATTTTTCCCGGATTTTCCCAGGATTTTCCCCAGATTTCTCCCGGATTTTTCCCGGATTTTCCCCAGATTTTCCTGGATTTTCCCCGGATTTTCAGGGCTGGATTTAGGATCTCATCCCCTTCTTCCCTTCCCACATTCCCCCGGATTTTTCCCGGATTTTTCCCGGATTTTCCCCGGATTTTTCCCAGATTTTCAGGGCTGGATTTGGGCTCCCATCCCCTTCTTCCCTTCCCACATTCCCCGGGATTTTTCCCGGGATTTTTCCCAGATTTTCCCTGGATTTTTAGGGCTGAATTTGGGCTCTCATCCCCTTCTTCCCTTCCCAGGTCCCCCCGGATTTTTCCTGGGATTTTTCCCGGATTTTCCCCGGATTTTTCCCAGATTTTCAGGGCTGGATTTGGGCTCCCATCCCCTTCTTCCCTTCCCACATCCCCCGGATTTTCTCAGGATTTTTCCTGGGATTTTTCCCGGGATTTTTCCCGGATTTTTCCCAGGATTTTCCCCAGATTTTCCCGGATTTTTCCCGGATTTTCAGGGCTGGATTTGAGCTCCCATCCCCTTCTTCCCTTCCCACATACCCGGATTTTCCCAGGATTTTTCCCGGGATTTTCCCTGAATTTTCCCCAGGATTTTCCCAGATTTTTCCCGGTTTTTCCCGGATTTTCCCTGGATTTTTCCCGGATTTTCAGGGCTGGATTTGAGCTCTCATCCCCTTCTTCCTTTCCCACATCCCCCGGATTTTCCCGGATTTTCCCCGGATTTTCAGGGCTGGATTCGGGATCTCAGCCCCTTCTTCCCTTCCCACGTTTCCCCAGATTTTCCCGGGATTTTTCCCAGATTTTCCCGGATTTTCCCCGGATTTTTCCCAGATTTTCAGGGCTGGATTTGGGCTCCCATCCCCTTCTTCCCTTCCCACATTCCCCCGGATTTTTCCAGGATTTTTCCCGGGATTTTTCCCAGATTTTCCCGGATTTTCCCCGGATTTTCAGGGCTGGATTTGGGATCTCAGCCCCTTCTTCCCTTCCCAGACCCCCCAGATTTTCCCGGATTTTCCCCGGATTTTTCCCAGATTTTCGGGGCTGGATTTGGGCTCCCATCCCCTTCTTCCCTTCCCACATCCCCCGGATTTTCCCGGGATGTTTCCCGGGATTTTCCCGGATTTTTCCCAGATTTTCCCTGGATTTTTAGGGCTGAATTTGGGATCTCATCCCCTTCTTCCCTTCCCAGATCCCCCCGGATTTCTCCCGGATTTTTCCCGGATTTTCCCGGATTTTTCCCAGATTTTCGGGGCTGGATTTGGGCTCTCATCCCCTTCTTCCCTTCCCACGTTCCCCCAGATTTTCCCTGGATTTTTCCCAGATTTTCCCGGGATTTTTCCCGGATTTCTCCCGGATTTTTCCCAGGATTTTCCCCGGATTTTTCCCAGATTTTCAGGGCTGGATTTGGGATTTCAGCCCCTTCTTCCCTTCCCAGATCCCCCCGGATTTTCCCGGGATTTTTCCTGGGATTTTCCCGGATTTTCGGGGCTGGATTTGGGATTTCAGCCCCTTTTGCCCTTCCCACATCCCCCGGATTTTCCCGGATTTTCCCCGGATTTCCCCCAGATTTCCCCAGATTTTTCCCAGATTTTCAGGGCTGGATTTGGGATTTCAGCCCCTTCTTCCCTTCCCAGATCCCCCCGGATTTCTCCCGGATTTTCCCAGATTTTCCCTGGGATTTTCCCGGGATTTTCCCAGATTTTCCCAGATTTTTCCCGGATTTTCAGGGCTGGATTTAGGATCTCATCCCCTTCTTCCCTTCCCACATCCCCCGGATTTTTCCTGGGATTTTTCCCGGGATTTTCCCAGATTTTTCCCAGATTTTCCCAGATTTTTCCCGGATTTTCAGGGCTGGATTTGGGCTCTCATCCCCTTCTTCCCTTCCCAGATCCCCCTGGATTTTTCCCGGATTTTCCTGGATTTTTCCCAGATTTTCAGGGCTGAATTTGGGCTCTCATCCCCTTCTTCCCTTCCCAGATCCATCCGGATTTTTCCCCGGATTTTTCCCAGATTTCCCCGGATTTTTCCCAGATTTCCAGGGCTGGATTTGGGCTCTCATCCCCTTCTTCCCTTCCCACATCCCCCGGATTTTCCCAGGATTTTTCCCAGATTTTCCCATGATTTTCCCAGATTTCCCCCCATCCCCATCCCCAATCCCAACCCTCCCCACATTCCCAGAGATCCAAAGGGGCCGGAAAATCCCTGAGGAATTTTCCCGGGGGTGGGAAAAGCCGGGAATTGAAGGCGAGGCCGGGAAATTCCCGCTGGGATCGGGGCTGGAATTTCCAGGAGGGGCGGGAAGGACTCAAATTCCAGCCCGGCAGGAGGGAGGGGACGGGATCCAGGAAAATTCCATGAGGGAGAAGCTTGGAATGTTCCCAGGGAAGTTCTGGAATGTTCCCAGGGCCGGGCTGGAATTGCCCCGCAGGGATTGGGGAGGGGGGAGGGGGAGGGGGAGGGGAGGGAATTTTCCAGGTTTGGAATCGGCCCCGGGGGAGCTGATCCCAAAAAAAAACCGGGATGGGGCCTCATCCCAGAGCCTGCGGGATCCTGGGAATTGTCCCTGCCCTGATTCCCGGGATTTATCCCAGTTCTGATTCCCGGGTTTTATCCCTGCCCTGATTCCCGGGAATTGTCCTGGCCCTGATTCCCAGGATTTATCCCAAACCCTTCAAATTCCCAGGATTTAACCCTGTCCTGATTCCCGGGCTTTATCCCTGTCCTGATTCCCGGGATTCATCCCTGTCCTGATTCCCGGGAATTGTCCTGGCCCTGATTCCCAGGATTTATCCCAGACCCTTTTAATTTCCATTATTTATCCCAGAGCCTGCGGGATCCTGGGAATTGTCCCTGCCCTGATTCCCGGGATTTATCCCAGTCCTGATTCCTGGGAATTTTCCTGGTCCAGATTCCCGGGATTTATCCCTGTCCTGATTCCCAGGATTTATCCCAGACCCTTTGAATTTCCGGGATTTATCCCAGACCCTTTGAATTCCTGGGAATTGTCCTGGCCCTGATTCCCGGGAATTATCTCAGTTCTGATTTCCGGGAATTGTCCCTGCCCTGATTCCCGGGATTTCTCCCAGACCCCTCAAATTCCTGGGATTTATCCCAGACCCTGCGGATTCCCAGGATTTAACCCTGTCCTGATTCCCGGGAATTATCCCAGACCCTGCAGATTCCTGGGATTTATCCCAGTTCTGATTCCCAGGATTTATCCCAGACCCTTTGGATTCCCAGGATTTGTCTCAGTTCTGATTTCCGGGAATTGTCCCTGTCCTCATTCCCGGGATTTATCCCAGACCCTTTGAATTCCCGGGATTTATCCCAGACCCTTTGAATTCCCGGGATTTATCCCAGACCCTTCAGATTCCCGGGATTTATCCCACTCCTGATTCCCGGGATTTATCCCAGACCCTTCAAATTCCTGGGATTTATCCCAGACCCTTCAGATTCCCGGGATTTAACCCTGTCCTGATTCCCAGGATTTATCCCAGACCCTTTGGATTCCCGGGATTTGTCCCAAATCCTTCGGATTCCCGGGATCCGTCCCCGCTCTCCCTTCCCCCATTCCCACCCCTCTCCCATTCCCATTCCCTGGGTTTTGGGAATGTTTCTCCCTGAAAAAACCCAGAATTCCAGGAAAATCTGGGAATTCCAGGAAAATCCGGGATCCCAGGAAAATCTGGGAATTCCAGGAAAATCCGGGATCCCAGGAAAATCGGGAATCCCAGGAAAATCGGGAATTCCAGGAAAATCGGGAATTCCAGGAAAATCCGGGATCCCAGGAAAATCGGGAATCCCAGGAAAATCGGGAATTCCAGGGAAGTTTTCCTCCCATCCCTCCTCTCCCATTCCCGGGACAATTCCCAGCTCCGGCTTTTGGCCGGGGCCAATCCCAGGAAAATCTGGGATCTCTCCCAGGAAAATCTGGGATCTCTCCCAGGAAAATCTGGGATCTCTCCCAGGAAAATCTGGGATCTCTCCCAGGAAAATCTGGGATCTCTCCCAGGAAAATCTGGGATCTGGCTCCTCCCTTCATTCCCACATTCCCCAATTCCCACATTCCCGCTTCTCCCACATTCCTGGTCCCGTTCCCACATTCCCACCCCTCTCCCTCCCTTCCTCCCTCTCCCATTCCCGGTTCCGTTCCCACATTTCCCCTCCTCCTCCTCTTCCCGACTTTTCCCTCATTCCCGTCCCTCTGGAATTCCCGGGATTCTCTGAGCCCTTCCCACATTCCCATTCCCACATTCCTGATCCCATTCCCACATTCCCGGTTCTCCCACATTCCCACATTTCCTGCTCCATTCCCATATTTCCATTCCCCTCCCCCTCTCCCCGACTTTTCCCTCCCTTCCCTCATTCCCGTCCCTCTGGAATTCCCGGGATTCTCTGAGCCCTTCCCACATTCCCATTCCTGATCCCATTCCCACATTCCTGATCCCATTCCCGGTTCCATTCCCACATTCCCACATTCCTCCTCCTCCTCTCCCCGACTTTTCCCTCATTCCCATCCCTCTGGAATTCCCGGGATTCTCTGAGCCCTTCCCACATTTCCATTCTCGGTTCCATTCCCACATTCCCAGTTTCTCCCACATTTCCATTCCCACATTCCCACATTCCCCCTCCCCCTCTTCCCGACTTTTCCCTCCCTTCCCTTTTCCCATCCCTCTGGAATTCCCGGGATCCTCTGAGCCCTTCCCACATTTCCATTCCCACATTCCCACATTCCCGGTTCCATTCCCACATTCCCACCTCTCTCTCTCCCTCCCTCTCCCATTCCCGGTTCTCCCACATTCCCACATTTCCTGCTCCATTCCCACATTCCCACCCCTCTCCCTCCCTCCCTTCCTCCCTCTCCCATTCCCGGTTCCATTCCCACATTTCCCCTCCTCCTCCTCTTCCTGACTTTTCCCTCATTCCCGTCCCTCTGGAATTCCCGGGATCCTCTGAGCCCTTCCCGTTCCCACATTCCCACATTCCCACATTCCCACTCCTGATCCCATTCCCAATCCCATTCCCAATCACCCCCCCCGACTTTTCCCTCCCTTCCCTCATTCCCGTCCCTCTGGAATTCCCGGGATTCTCTGAGCCCTTCCCACATTCCCGGTTCTCCCACATTCTCATTCCTGATCCCATTCCCACATTCCCACATTTCCATTCCCTCATTCCCACCCCTCTCCCTCCCTCTCCCATTCCTGGTTCTCCCACATTCCCACATTCCCATTCCCACATTCCCATTCCCGGTTCCATTCCCACATTCCCGGTTCTCCCACATTTCCATTCCCACATTTCCCCTCCCCCTCTCCCCGACTTTTCCCTCCCTTCCCTCATTCCCATCCCTCTGGAATTCCCGGGATTCTCTGAGCCCTTCCCACATTTCCATTCCCACATTCCCAGTTCCATTCCCACATTCCCACCCCTCCCTCTCCCATTCCCGGTTCTCCCACATTCCCACATTTCCTGCTCCATTCCCACATTCCCACCCCTCTCCCTCCCTCTCCCATTCCCGATCCCATTTCCATTCCCATTCCCACATTTCCATTCCCACATTCCCACATTTCCCCTCCTCCTCTCCCCGACTTTTCCCTCCCTCCCCTCATTCCCGTCCCTCTGGAATTCCCGGGATTCTCTGAGCCCTTCCCACATTTCCATTCCCACATTCCCACCCCTCCCTCTCCCATTCCCGATCCCATTCCCGGTTCCATTCCCACATTCCTCCTCCTCCTCTCCCCGACTTTTCCCTCATTCCCGTCCCTCTGGAATTCCCGGGATCCTCTGAGCCCTTCCCACATTTCCATTCCCACATTTCCATTCCCACATTCCCATTCCCACATTCCTACCCCTCCCTCTCCCATTCCTGATCCCATTCCCGGTTCCATTCCCTCATTCCCGGCTCCCTTTCCCCTCCTCTTCCCGACTTTTCCCTCCCTCCCCTCATTCCCATCCCTCTGGAATTCCCGGGATTCTCTGAGCCCTTCCCACATTTCCATTCCCACATTCCCACATTCCCAGCTCCATTCTCACATTCCCATTCCCGGTTCCATTCCCACATTCCCGGTTCTCCCACATTTCCATTCCCACATTCCTCCTCCTCCTCCTCTCCCCGACTTTTCCCTCATTCCCGTCCCTCTGGAATTCCCGGGATTCTCTGAGCCCTTCCCACATTTCCATTCCCTCATTCCCACCCCTCCCTCTCCCATTCCCGATCCCATTCCCGTTCCCACATTCCCACATTTCCCACATTTCCCCTCCCCCTCTCCCTGACTTTTCCCTCCCTTCCCTCATTCCCGTCCCTCTGGAATTCCCGGGATCCTCTGAGCCCTTCCCACATTTCCATTCCCACATTCCCACATTCCCAGCTCCATTCCCACATTCCCAATCCCATCCCCAATCCCATTCCCGATCCCCCCCACAGCCCCCGACTTTTCCCTCCCTTCCCTCATTCCCGTCCCTCTGGAATTCCCGGGATCCTCTGAGCCCTTCCCACATTTCCATTCCCACATTCCTGATCCCATTCCCACATTCCCACCCCTCTCCCTCCCTTCCTCTCCCATTCCCGGTTCCATTCCCACATTCCCGGTTCTCCCACATTCCCACATTTCCTGTTCCATTCCCACATTTCCATTCCCACATTTCCATTCCCCCTCCCCCTCTCCCCGACTTTTCCCTCATTCCCGTCCCTCTGGAATTCCCGGGATTCTCCGAGCCCTTCCCACATTTCCATTCCCACATTCCCACCCCTCCCTCTCCCATTCCCGATCCCATTCCCGGTTCCATTCCCTCATTCCCGGCTCCCTTTCCCCCTCCTCTTCCCGACTTTTCCCTCCCTCCCCTCATTCCCATCCCTCTGGAATTCCCGGGATTCTCTGAGCCCTTCCCACATTCCCGGTTTTCCCACATTCCCGATCCCATTCCCCCTTCCATTCCCACATTCCCGGCTCTCCCACATTCCTCCTCCTCCTCTCCCCGACTTTTCCCTCATTCCCGTCCCTCTGGAATTGCCGGGATTCTCTGAGCCCTTCCCACATTCCCGGTTTTCCCACATTCCCACATTCCCAGCTCCATTCTCACATTCCCATTCCCGGTTCCATTCCCACATTCCCGGCTCTCCCACATTCCCACATTTCCTGCTCCATTCCCACATTTCCATTCCCACATTCCCACATTCCTCCTCCTCTCCCCGACTTTTCCCTCATTCCCGTC
Organism: Poecile atricapillus; assembly: GCF_030490865.1. NCBI lineage: Eukaryota > Metazoa > Chordata > Aves > Passeriformes > Paridae > Poecile > Poecile atricapillus. The sequence continues at coordinate 59,234 of NW_026708988.1, read as the reverse complement.
CCTCTGGAATTCCCGGGATCCCTCCTCACCCCCCTCTTCCTCCCCCTCCCCCTTTTCCCTCCCCTCCCCCTCCTCCTGAGCTGGATTTTCCCGGAATTCCAGGGATTTGCTCCTCCTGGAAGCTTCGCCCCTCCAGCGCCTCCCTTCGCCCTGCGGGGATCCCGCGCTGCTTCCCGGGAATCCCGATCCAGGAATCTCCGGGATTCCTCCCTCAAGGTACCGACAAAAAAAAAACCCCAAAAAATTCCCAAAAAAATCCAGGAAAAAAAAATCCAATCCCAAAAAGTCGGGAAAAAGCGCGGGGGGGTTGGGAGGGGATGGAAGGGATTTCAGGAATTCCCGGCTGGAATGAGGGAGGAGGGAAAAGCGGGAGAAGCTTTGGCCACTCCCCGGGGTGGGATTTGGGGATTTGGGGATTTGGGAGGAGCCGGAGATTCCCGGAGCGCCTCCGGGATTTGGGGATTTTGATTTTTTCTGGAGCTCTTGGAATTGTCGGGAATGAGGCTCCAGGAGCTGCCCAAAGGTCGGTGCCGGGAGGGGTTTTTTTATATCCCGGATTTTTATTTGGGAATTCGGGGATTTGTCCTGGAAAAAGATTTGGGGGGAATCTTGGAATTTTCTTTTTTTCCATGGGAAAAGCTCCGGGAGTGGGAGCGGAGCCGGGTGAGGCTCCGGGAGATTCCCTGGGGTCGGTCCCGAGGGATTTTTGGGATATTTTGGGATATTTTGGGTATTTGGGGTTTGGGATTTGTCCTGGAATGGGATTTGGGGACCCTGGAATTCTCTTTTTTCCATGGGAAAAGCTCCGGGAGTGGGAGCGGAGCCGGGGGAGATTCCCAGGGCTCGGTGCCGGGGATTTTTGGGATATTTTGGGATATTTGGGATATTTGGGATTCGGGATTTGTCCTGGAACAGTTCTGGGAAGGGTTTGGGGATCCTGGAATTCCCTTTTTCCATGGAAAAAGCTCCTGGAATGAGGTCGGAGCCGGGTGGGATCGGGATGAGGTTCTGGGATCATCCCAAGGGTTGATCCCAGGGATTTTTGGGATTTTTGGGATATTTGGGGTTTGGGATTTGTCCTGGAATGGAATTTGGGGACCTTGGAATGGGATTTGGGGATCCTGGAATGGGATTTGGGGATCCTGGAATGGGATTTGGGGATCCTGGAATTCCCTTTTTCCATAGGAAAAGCTCCGGGAATGAGGTCGGAGCCGGGTGGGATCGGGATGAGGCTCCGGGAGATTCCCTGGGGTTGATCCCGGGGATTTTTGGGATATTTGGGAGTCGGGATTTGTTCTGGAATGGGATTTGGGGACCCTGGAATTCCATTTTTCCATGGGAAAAGCTCCGGGAGTGGGAGTGGAGCCGGGTGAGGCTCCAGGAGATTCCCTGGGTTTGATCCCGGGGATTTTTGGGATATTTGGGATTCGGGATTTGTCCTGGAACAGTTCTGGGAGGGATTTGGGGACCCTGGAATTCCCTTTTTCCATGGGAAAAGCTCCTGGATTCGGGTCAGAGCCGGGTGGGATCGGGATGAGGCTCTGGGATCATCCCAAGGGTTGATCCCGGGGATTTTTGGGATATTTGGGACTCGGGATTTGTCCTGGAATGGGATTTGGGGATCCTGGAATGGGATTTGGGGACCTGGAATTTCCTTTTTCCATGGGAAAAGCTCCGGGAGTGGGAGTGGAGCCGGGTGAGGCTCCAGGAGATTCCCTGGGGTCGGTCCCGAGGGATTTTTGGGATATTTTGGGATATTTTGGATATTTGGGGTTTGGGATTTGTCCTGGAATGGGATTTGGGGACCCTGGAATTCCCTTTTTCCATGGGAAAAGCTCCTGGATTTGGGTCAGAACCGGGTGGGATCGGGATGAGGCTCCAGGAGATTCCCTGGGGTTGATCCCGGGGATTTTTGGGATTTTTTGGGATTTTTTGGATTTTTGGGATTTGCCCTGGAACAGCCAGAGATGGAATTTGGGAATTTGGGAATTCCCTGTCCAGGGAAGGAAATGGATCCAGCTCCAGAGGGAAATTTGGGAATTCTGGGGGGGGGAGTTTGGGAATTCTGGAGGGAAAATTTGGGAATTCTGGGAGAGGAAAACTGGGAATTCTGGAGGGGATTTGGGAATTCTGGGGAGGGGGAAATTTGGAAATTCTGGAGGGGAAAATTTGGGAATTCTAAGGGGTAATTTGGGGACTCTGGAGAGGAAAATTTGGGAATTTTGGGGGGGAAATTTGGGAATTTTGGGGGGGAAATTTGGGAATCCTGGGGGGGAAATTTGGGGACTCTGGAGAGGAAAATTTGGGAATTTTGGGGGGGAAATTTGGGAATTTTGGGGGGGAAATTTGGGAATCCTGGGGGGGAAATTTGGAAATTCTGGAGGGGAAAATTTGGGAATTCTGGGGGGGAAATTTGGAAATTCTGGAGGGGAAAATTTGGGAATTCTAAGGGGTAATTTGGGGACTCTGGAGAGGAAAATTTGGGAATTTTGGGGGGTAAATTTGGGAATTTTGGGGGGTAAATTTAGGAATCCTGGAGAGGAAAATTTGGGAATTTTGGGGGGGGAATTTGGGAATCCTGGGGGGGAAATTTGGGGACTCTGGAGAGGAAAATTTGGGAATTTTGGGGGGAAAATTTGGGAATCCTGGAGAGGAAAATTTGGGAATTTTGGGGGGGAAATTTGGGAATTTTGGGGGGGAGTTTGGGAATCCTGGAGAGGGAAATTTGGAAATTCTGGAGGGGAAATTTGGGAATTCTGGGGAGGAAAATTTGGGAATTCTAAGGGGCAATTTGGGGACTCTGGAGGGGAAAATTTGGGAATTTTGGGGGGGAAATTTGGGAATTTTGGGGGGGAGTTTGGGAATGCTGGAGAGGGAAATTTGGAAATTCTGGAGGGGAAAATTTGGGAATTCTGGGGGGGAAATTTTGGAATTTTGGGGGGGAAAATTTGGGAATTTTGGGGAGGAAAATTTGGGAATTCTAAGGGGTAATTTGAGGACTCTGGAGAGGAAAATTTGGGAATTTTGGGGGGGGAAATTTGGAAATTCTGGAGGGGAAAATTTGGGAATTCTAAGGGGTAATTTGGGGACTCTGGAGAGGAAAATTTGGGAATTTTGGGGGGTAAATTTGGGAATCCTGGAGAGGAAAATTTGGGAATTTTGGGGGGGAAATTTAGGATCCTGGAGAGGAAAATTTGGGAATTTTGGGGGGGGAAATTTGGGAATTTTGGGGAGGAAAATTTGGGAATTCTAAGGGGTAATTTGGGGACTCTGGAGAGGAAAATTTGGGAATTTTGGGGGGGAAATTTGGGAATTTGGGGGGGGAAAATTTGGGAATTCTGGAACCCCTGAGAACTCCCAGGTTTTTTTTTTCCCTCGGGATTCACCCCTGGAACATCCGGAATATCCGGGCCTGGCTCCCCCCCGGCTGCCCCGGGATCAACATTCCCAACATTCCCGAGGATTTGGGAACGGCTCCTCCCGGCCTTTCCCAGGCTCTTCCCGGGAATTTGGGAATTTTCCAAACCCCCCCTTTCCCCTCCCCCTTCCCTGGGGAGATTTTGGGAAACTCCGGAGCCGCTCCCAGGGAAATTTTCCTGGGATTTTTTTGGGTTTTTTGGGTTTTTTTTTCCCGGCCAAAAAATTCCAGCTGGGCCGGAAAAGTTTGGAAATCGCGTTCCCGGCTGATCCCGGGGGAAATTCCCGGCCCCAAATTCCGGCTGTTCCCACGGCAGGAGGAAATTGGGGAGGGGGGAAGGGAGGGGGAGATCGGAATTTGGGATTGGGAGGGGGGAAAATTTGGGATGGGGAGAGGAAATTTGGGAATGGGGGGAAAAAATTGGGAATGGGGAGAGGAAATTTGGGATTGGGGGGAAAATTTGGGATGGGGAGAGGAAATTTGGGAATGGGGGGAAAATTTGGGATCAGGGCAAAATTTGGGATTGGGGGGAAAATTTGGGATTGGAAATTTGGGAATGGGGGAAAAATTTGGGATCAGGGAAAAAATTTGGGATTGGGAGAGGAAATTTGGGATTGGGGGGAAAATTTGGGATTGGGGGGAAAAAATTGGGATGGGGAGAGGAAATTTGGGATCAGGGAAAAATTTGGGATTAGGGGGGAAAAAACTGGGAATGGGGAGAGGAAATTTGGGATCGGGGCCGGGGGAAATTGGGAATGGGGAAAAAATTTGGGAATGGGGGAAAAAATTGGGATTGGAAATTTGGGAATGAGGGGAAAAAATTGGGAATGGGGAGAGGAAATTTGGGATTGGGGGGAAAAAAATTGGGAATGGGGGAAAATTTGGGAATGGGGAGGAAATTTGGGAATGGGGGAAAAAATTGGGAATGGGGAGAGGAAATTTGGGATTGGGGGGAAAAATTTGGGATTGGGGGAAAAAATTGGGATTGGAAATTTGGGAATGGGGGGAAAAAATTTGGGAATGGGGGGAAAAAATTTGGGACCAGGGAGGAAAAATTTGGGATGGGGAGAGGAAATTTGGGAATGGGGGGAAAAATTTGGGATCAAGGGAAAAAAATTGGGGATCAGGAGTTTGGGATTAAAATTTGGGATGGGGAGAGGAAATTTGGGAATGAGGGGAAAAAATTGGGAATGGGGAGGAAATTTGGGAATGGGGGGGAAAAATTTGGGAATGGGGAGAGGAAATTTGGGAATGGGGGAAAAATTTGGGAATGGGGGAAAAATTTGGGAATGGGGGAAAAAATTTGGGATGGGGAGAGGAAATTTGGGAATGGGGGAAAAATTTGGGATGGGGAGAGGAAATTTGGGATTGGGAAATTTTGGGAATGGGGAGGGAATTTGGGATCAGAATTCGGGATTGGGGGGAATTGGGATTGGAAATTTGGGATCAGGGAGAGGAAATTTGGGATCAAAATTTGGAATTTGGGGAGGAAATTTGGGATTGGGAAATTTGGGAATTGGGGAATTTGGGAATTCGGGAATTGGGGAATTTGGGAATTTGGGAATTGGGGAATTGGGGAATTTGGGAATTTGGGAATTTGGGAATTGGGGAATTTGGGAATTTGGGAATTGGGGAATTTGGGAATTGGGGAATTGGGGAATTTGGGGATTGGGGAATTGGGGAATTTGGAGAATTTGGGAATTGGGGAATTGGGGAATTGGGGAATTGGGGAATTTGGGAATTTGGGAATTTGGGAATTGGGGAATTGGGGAATTTGGGAATTGGGGAATTGGGGAATTGGGGAATTGGGGGATTGGGGAATTTGGGAATTGGGGAATTGGGGAATTTGGGAATTGGGGAATTTGGGGAATTGGGGAATTTGGGAATTGGGGAATTTGGGAATTGGGGAATTTGGGGAATTCGGGAATTGGGGAATTCGGGAATTGGGGGATTGGGGAATTGGGGAATTCGGAAATTTGGGAATTTGGGAATTGGGGAATTCGGGAATTGGGGGATTGGGGAATTTGGGGATTGGGGAATTGGGGAATTTGGGAATTGGGGAATTTGGGAATTGGGGATTGGGGAATTTGGGGAATTTGGGAATTGGGGAATCCCGCTCCAAGCTCTTCCCGTTTTTCCCAAGGCCGCGGGGATTCCCCCCTGGAGCAGGAATTCCGCTCGGCCGTGGGGGGAGGGGCAGCCCAGAGCCCCCCCAGCCCCCGCTCGTCCCCGCGCTCCCCCGGTGAGTATTCCCAGAATTCCCAAAATATCCCAAAACATTCCCAAAATATTCCCAGAATATTCCCAAAATATCCCAGAATTCCTCCATCAACCCCGCTCTTCCCTCCTCCCCTGAGTATTCCCAGAATTCCCAAAATATTCCCAAAATATCCCAGAATATTCCCAGAATTCCCAGAATTCCCAAAATATTCCCAAAATATTCCCAGAATTCCCCCCTTGGCCCTGCTCTTCCCTCCCCCAGTGAGTATTCCCAAAATATTCCCAGAATATTCCCAGAATTCCCAGAATATTCCCAGAATATTCCCAAAATACTCCCAAAATATTCCCAGAATATTCCCAAAATATCCCAAAATATTCTCAAAATATTCTGAAAATATTCCCAAAATATCCCAAAATATCCCAAAATATTCTCAAAATATTCCCAGAATATTCCCAAAATATCCCAAAATATTCCCAAAATACTCCCAGAATATTCCCCAAAATATTCCCAGAATATTCCCCAAAATATTCCCAAAATATCCCAAAATATTCCCAGAATATTCCCAAAATATCCCAAAATATTCTCAAAATATTCTCAAAATATTCCCAGATTATTCCCAAAATATTCCCAAAATATTCCCAAAATATTCCCAGAATTCCCAAAATATTCCCAAAATATTCCCAGAATATTCCCAAAATATTCCCGCTGTCATTCCCGGTGTCACTCCTGGTGTCATTCCCAGTGTCATTTTCCCGGTGTAATTTTCCTGGTGTAATTTTTTCCCAGTGTAATTTTCTCCCGCTGTAATTTTTTCCCGCTGTCACTCTTGGTGTCATTCCTGGTGTAATTTTCCCAATGTCATTCCCGGTGCCATTTTTCTGGTGTCACATTCCCGGTGTCATTTTTTCCTGGTGTAATTTTTCCCAGTGTCATTCCCGTTGTCATTCCCGGTGTAATTTTCCTGGTGTCATTTTTTCCCGGTGCCATTTTCCCGCTGTCATTCCCAGTGTCATTTTCCTGGTGTAGTTTTTCCAGCTGTAATTTTTTCCCGGTGTAATTTTTTCCCGCTGTCACTCCTGGTGTCATTCCCGGTGTCATTCCCGGTGTCATTTTCCTGGTGTCATTCCCGGTGTAATTTTCCCGGTGTAATTTTTTCCCAGTGTCATTTTTCCCGGTGTAATTTTCCCGGTGTCACTCCTGGTGTCATTCCCGGTGTAATTTTCCCGGTGTCATTTTCCTGGTGTAACTTTCCCGGTGTCATTTTTCCAGTGTCATTCCCGGTGTAACTTTCCCAGTGTACTTTTTTCCCGGTGTCATTTTCCTGGTGTCATTTTTTCCTGGTGTCATTTTTTTGCGGTGTCACATTCCCGGTGTCATTTTCCCAGTGTCATTCCCAGTGTAATTTTCCCGGTGTCATTTTTTCCTGGTGTCATTTTTTCCCGGTGTCACATTCCCGGTGTCATTTTTCCCCGGTGTAATTTTCCCAGTGTCATTCTTTCCCGGTGTCATTTTCCCGGTGTCATTTTCCCAGTGCCATTTTCCCAGTGTCATTTTCCCGGTGTCATTTTTTCCCGGTGTAATTTTCCTGGTGTAATTTTCCTGGTGTCATTCCCGGTGTAATTTCCCCACTGTCATTTTCCCGATGTCACATTCCCGGTGTCATTTTCCCGGTGTCATTTTTCCCCGGAGTCATTCCCAGTGTCATTCCCGGTGTAACTTTCCCGGTGTCATTTTCCTGGTGTCATTCCCGGTGTCATTTTCCTGGTGTAATTTCCCCACTGTCATTTTCCCGGTGTAATTTTCCCGCTGTCACTCCTGGTGTCATTCCCGGTGTCATTCCCGGTGTCATTTTTCCCGCTGTCATTTTTTCCCAGTGTCATTTTTCCCGGTGTCATTTTCCCAGTGTCATTCCCAGTGTAATTTTCCCGGTGTAATTTTTCCCAGTGTCATTTTTTCCTGGTGTCACTCTTGGTGTCATTCCTGGTGTCACATTCCCGGTGTCATTTTCCTGGTGCCATTTTCCTGGTGTCACTCTTGGTGTCATTCCCGGTGTCATTTTTTCCCAGTGTCATTCCCAGTGTCATTTTCCCGGTGTATTTTTTCCTGGTGTCATTTTTTCCCGGTGTCATTTTTCCCAGTGTCACATTCCCAGTGCCATTTTCCTGGTGTAATTTTCCCGGTGTCACATTCCCGGTGTAATTTTTTCCCGCTGTCACTCCCGGTGTCATTTTCTCGGTGTCATTTTCCCGGTGTCATTCCCAGTGTAATTTTCCCGGTGTAATTTTCCCGGTGTAATTTTTTCCCGGTGTCATTTTTTCCCGGTGTCATTCCCGGTGTAACTTTCCCGGTGTCATTTTCCCGGTGTAATTTTTTCCCGGTGTCATTCCCGGTGTCACATTCCCAGTGTAATTTTTTCCCGGTGTCATTTTCCCGGTGTCACTCCTGGTGTCATTCCCAGTGTCATTTTCCCAGTGTCATTTTCCTGGTGCCATTTTCCAGGTGTCATTTTTTCCCAGTGTTATTTTTCCCAGTGTAATTTTCCTGGTGTCATTCCCGGTGTAATTTTCCCGGTGTCATTTTTTTCCCAGTGTCATTTTTCCCGGTGTCATTTTTTCCCGGTGTCATTTTTTTTCCCACTGTCATTTTTTCCCGGTGTCACTGCTGGTGTCATTCCTGGTGTAATTTTCCCGGTGTCACATTCCCGGTGTCATTTTCCCGGTGTAATTTTTTCCTGGTGTCACATTCCCGGTGTCAGTTTTTCCCGGTGTCATTTTCCCAGTGTCATTCCCGGTGTCATTTTTTCCCGCTGTCATTTTTTCCCGCTGTCATTTTCCCGCTGTCATTTTCCCGGTGTCATTTTTTCCCGGTGTCATTTTTTCCCAGTGTCATTCCCGGTGTAACTTTCCCGCTGTCATTTTTTCCCGGTGTCATTTTCCCGGCTGTTTCAGGCGGCTCCATCAAGGTGGAGATGTCGTCGGACGAGGATTCCCGGAGCCGCGGAGCCGCCGAGGATTCGCCCCCGGAGCCGTTCCCGGATCCGCCCGGGATTCGCCTTCCCAACGGGAAACTGCAGTGTGACATCTGCGGGATGCTGTGCATCGGCCCCAACGTGCTGATGGTGCACAAGCGCAGCCACACCGGTCAGAATTCCCAAAAAAAACCTGGGAATTCCGGGAATTTTGGGGAAAAAACGGGAATTTTGGGGAAAAAAATGGGAATTTTGGGGGGTCTGGGAATGGGGAATCCCGGGAATTCCGGGATGTGGGATGCTGTGCATCGGCCCCAACGTGCTCATGGTGCACAAGCGCAGCCACACCGGTCAGAATTCCCAAAAAAAACGGGAATTCTGGGAAAAAACGGGAATTCTGGGGAAAAAAAAGGGGAATTCTGGGAAAAAAACGGGAATTCTGGGGGTTCTGGGGGTGTTGGGGGTCCTGGGAATGGGATCTGGGATTTGGGAATTTGGGAATTCCGGGGTGTGGGATGCTGGGCATCGGCCCCAACGTGCTCATGGTGCACAAGCGCAGCCACACTGGTCAGAATTCCATGGAAAAACGGGAATTCCGGGAAAAAACGGGAATTTTGGGGGCTGGGAATGGGATCAGAGCCCTGGGAATGGAATCTGGGAATGGGGAATCCCGGGAATTCCGGGGTGTGGGATGCTGGGCATCGGCCCCAACGTGCTCATGGTGCACAAGCGCAGCCACACCGGTCAGAATTCCCAAGAAAACCTGGGAATTCCGGGAATTCTGGGGAAAAAACGGGAATTCTGGGGGTTCTGGGGGTGCAGGGGGTCCTGGGAATGGGGAATCCCGGGAATTCCTGGGTGTGGGATGCTGGGCATCGGCCCCAACGTGCTCATGGTGCACAAGCGCAGCCACACCGGTCAGAATTCTGGGGAAAAACGGGAATTCTGGGAAAAAACGGGAATTTTGGGGAAAAAAACGGGAATTCTGGGGGTGCTGGGGGTTCTGGGAGCCCTGGGAATGGGGAATCCCAGGAATTCCGGGGTGTGGGATGCTGTGCATCGGCCCCAACGTGCTCATGGTGCACAAGCGCAGCCACACCGGTCAGAATTCCATGGAAAAACGGGAATTCCGGGAAAAAAATGGGAATTTTGGGGAAAAAAACGGGAATTCTGGGGGTTCTGGGAATGGGGAATCCCAGGAATTCCGGGGTGTGGGATGCTGTGCATCGGCCCCAACGTGCTCATGGTGCACAAGCGCAGCCACACCGGTCAGAATTCCCAAAAAAATGGGAATTCTGGGAAAAAACGGGAATTTTGGGGAAAAAAACGGGAATTCTGGGGAAAAAAATGGGAATTCTGGGGAAAAAACGGGAATTTTGGGGGTGCTGGGGGTCCTGGGAATGGGGAATCCCGGGAATTCCGGGCTGTGGGATGCTGTGCATCGGCCCCAACGTGCTCATGGTGCACAAACGCAGCCACACCGGTCAGAATTCCCAAAAAAACCTGGGAATTCTGGGATTTTCCAGGGGAACGGCCGTTCCAGTGCCAGCAGTGGGGTTTTAGGGGATAATTCAGGGTTTTTTGGGAATGATTCCATTGGGAATTCCAGGATTTTCCGGGATTTTTCCAGGGGAACGGCCGTTCCAGTGCCAGCAGTGGGGTTTTTATGATAATTTGGGAATGATTCCATTGGGAATTCCAGGATTTTCCGGGATTTTTCCAGGAGAGCGCCCGTTCCAGTGCCAGCAGTGGGGTTTTAGGGGATAATTCAGGGTTTTTTGGGATTGATTCCATTGGGAATTCCAGGATTTTCCGGGATTTTTCCAGGGGAGCGGCCGTTCCAGTGCCAGCAGTGGGGTTTTAGGGGATAATTCAGGATAATTTGGGATTGATTCCAGTGGGAATTCCGGGATTTTCCGGGATTTTTCCAGGGGAACGCCCGTTCCAGTGCCAGCAGTGGGGTTTTTATGATAATTTGGGATTGATTCCATTGGGAATTCCAGGATTTTCCGGGATTTTTCCAGGAGAACGCCCGTTCCAGTGCCAGCAGTGGGGTTTTAGGGGATAATTCAGGGTTTTTTGGGAATGATTCCCATTGGAATTCCGGGATTTTTCCAGGGGAACGCCCGTTCCAGTGCCAGCAGTGGGGTTTTTATGATAATTTGGGATAATTCCCATTGGGAATTCCAGGATTTTCCGGGATTTTTCCAGGAGAACGCCCGTTCCAGTGCCAGCAGTGGGGTTTTTATGATAATTTGGGATAATTCCCAGTGGGAATTCCAGGATTTTCCGGGATTTTTCCAGGGGAACGCCCGTTCCAGTGCCAGCAGTGGGGTTTTAGGGGATAATTCAGGGTTTTTTGGGAATGATTCCATTGGAATTCCAGGATTTTCCGGGATTTTTCCAGGGGAGCGGCCGTTCCAGTGCCAGCAGTGGGGTTTTAGGGGATAATTTGGGATAATTCCCAGTGGGAATTCCAGGATTTTACGGGATTTTTCCAGGGGAGCGGCCGTTCCAGTGCCAGCAGTGGGGTTTTTATGATAATTCAGGATAATTTGGAATTGATTCCCGATGGAATTCCAGGATTTTTCCAGGGGAGCAGCCATTCCAGTGCCAGCAGTGGGGTTTTTATGATAATTTGGGATTGATTCCAGTGGGAATTCCAGGATTTTCCGGGATTTTTCCAGGAGAGCGGCCGTTCCAGTGCCAGCAGTGCAGGATTGGGGTTTTTTGGGAATGATTCCAGTGGGATTTTCCATGTTTTTCCAGGGAAAAGGCTGTTCCAGTGCCAGCAGTGGGGTTTTTATGATAATTTGGGATTGATTCCAGTGGGAATTCCAGGATTTTCCGGGATTTTTCCAGGAGAACGCCCGTTCCAGTGCCAGCAGTGGGGTTTTAGGGGATAATTTGGGATAATTCCCATTGGGAATTCCAGGATTTTCCGGGATTTTTCCAGGGGAACGCCCGTTCCAGTGCCAGCAGTGCGGAGCCTCGTTCACTCAGAAGGGGAATCTCCTGCGTCACATCAAGCTGCACTCGGGGGAGAAACCCTTCAAATGCCCCCTGTGCTCCTACGCCTGCCGGCGCCGCGACGCGCTCAGCGGGCACCTGCGGACGCACTCCGGTACGGAAAATATCGGGAATGTCGGGAAAAACATCGGGAATGTCAGTGGGAATAACAGCAGGAATAACATTGGGAATGTGGGATAACAGGAATGGGATAATGGGATAATGGGATAACGGGAGTGCCGGCGCCGTGACGCGCTCAGCGGGCACCTCCGGACACACTCGGGTATGGAAAAATATCGGGAATAACATTGGGAATGTCGGGAAAATCATTGGGATAATGGGAATATCGGGATAATGGGATAATGGGATAACGGGAGTGCCGGCGCCGCGACGCGCTCAGCGGGCACCTCCGGACGCACTCCGGTACGGGAAAATATCGGGAATGTCGGGAAAAACATTGGGAATATCGGGAAAAATATCGGGAATGTCAGTGGGAATAACAGGAATAACATTGGGAATGTGGGATAATGGGATAATGGGATAATGGGATAATGGGAATGTGGGAATATTGGGATAGCGGGAGTGCTGGTGCCATGACGCGCTCAGCGGGCACCTCCGGACGCATTCCGGTACGGGAATATCGGGAATATCGGGAATGTCGGGAAAAACATCGGGAATGTCAGTGGGAATAACAGGAATAACATTGGGAATGTGGGATAATGGGAATATCAGGATAATGGGAATATCAGGATAATAGGATAATGGGATAATGGGATAACGGGATAACGGGAGTGCCGGCGCCGTGACGCGCTCAGCAGGCACCTCCGGACGCATTCGGGTATGGAAAAATATCGGGAATAACATTGGGAATGTTGGGAATATTGGGAATATTGGGATAATGGGATAATGGGATAATGGGATAACGGGAGTGCCGGCACCGCGACGCGCTCAGCGGGCACCTCCAGACACACTCGAGTATGGAAAAATATCGGGAATGTCGGGAATATTGGGATAATGGGAATATTGGGATAATGGGAATATCGGGAATATCGGGATAATGGGATAATGGGAATGGGAGTGCCGGCGCCGCAACGCGCTCAGCGGGCACCTCCGGACGCACTCGGGTACGGGAAAATATCGGGAATATCGGGAAAAATATCGGGATAATGGGAATATCAGGAATATCGGGATAATGGGATAATGGGATAACGGGAGTGCCGGCGCCGCGACGCGCTCAGCGGGCACCTGCGGACGCACTCGGGTACGGGAAAATATCGGGAATAACATTGGGAATGTCGGGAAAAACATTGGGATAATGGGAATATCGGGATAATGGGAATATCGGAAATATCGGGATAATGGGATAATGGGATAACGGGAGTGCCGGCGCCGCGACGCGCTCAGCGGGCACCTCCGGACGCATTCCGGTACGGGAAAATATCGGGAATGTCGGGAAAAACATTGGGAATGTCAGGAATAACACTGGGAGTAACAGCGGGATAACAGGAATGGGATAATGAGAATGGGAATAGGATAATGGGATAATGGGATAATGGGATAATGGGATGGGATCAGGGGTAAATGATGGGATGGGATCAGGGAATGACGGTCCCAGGATGGGATCAGGGATAACGGGATGGGATCAGGGAATCCCATCCCATTGATCCCATTGATCCCATGGATCCCATGGATCCCACCGATCCCATCCCCTGGATCCCTTCCCATTGTTCCCACTGATTCCATCAATCCCATCCCATTGATCCCATGGATCCCATGGATCCCATTGATCCCATGGATCCCATCCCATTGATCCCATTGATTCCATTGATCCCATTGATCCCATGGATCCCATCCCGTTGTTCCCATTGATCCCATGGATCCCATTGATCCCATGGATCCCATCCCATTGTTCCCATTGATTCCATGGATCCCATTGATTCCATGGATCCCATTGATCCCATGGATCCCATCCCGTTGTTCCCATTGATTCCATCAATCCCATCCCATTGATCCCATGGATCCCATCCCATTGTTCCCATTGTTCCCATTGATCCCATGGATCCCATGGATCCCATCCCATTGTTCCCATTGATTCCATCGATCCCATCCCACTGATCCCACCCCATCGATCCCATGGATCCCACGGATCCCCCTGGATCCCATCCCAGGGATCCCCTGGAATGCGGCTCCCGGAGCTCCGTTCCCTCCCGGGCTCCCCCTCTCCATGGAGGGGAAAATTCCCAGATTTCCCAAAGGATCCCGATCCTGATCCCGATCCCAGCCTGGATCTGCCTCCTGCTCCAGGGATCTTCCCTCGCTGGGATCCTTCAGGAGATCCCAAAGTGCCCAAATCCTGGGATTTGGGATCATTTGTGTCCCTCAGGAGATCCCAAAGTGCCCAAATCCCGGGATTTTCCCTCATTGGGATCCTTTAAGAGATCCCAAAGTACCCAAATCCCAGAATTTGGGATCATTGGGGGCTCCAGAGGATCCCAAAGTGCCCAAATCCCGGGATTTTCCCTCATTGGGATCCCTCAGGAGATCCCAAAGTGCCCAAATCCCAGGATTTGGGATCATTAGGGGTTCCAGAGAATCCCAAAGTGCCCAAATCCCAGGATTTTCCCTCATTGGGATCCCTCAGGAGATCCCAAAGTGCTGAAATCCTGGGATTTTGGATCATTGGGATCCTTCAGGAGATCCCAAAGTGCCCCAAATCCCAGAATTTGGGATCACTGAGATCCTTTAGGAGATCCCAAAGTGCCCAAATCCCAGGATTTTCCCTCATTTGGATCCTTTAGGAGATCCCAAAGTGCCCCAAATCCCGGGATTCTGGATCATTAGGGGATCCAGAGGATCCCAAAGTGCCCAAATCCCGGGATTTTCCCTCATTTGGATCTTTTAGGAGATCCCAAAGGGCCCAAATCCCGGGATTTGGGATCATTGGGGGCTCCAGAGGATCCCAAAGTGCCCAAATCCCGGTATTCTGGATCATTAGGGGATCCAGAGGATCCCAAAGTGCCCAAATCCCAGGATTTGGGATCATTGGGGGCTCCAGAGGATCCCAAAGTGCCCAAATCCCAGGATTTTCCCTCATTGGGATCCCTCAGGAGATCCCAAAGTGCCCAAGTCCTGGGATTTTGGATCATTAGGAGATCCAGAGGATCCCAAAGTGCCCCAAATCCCAGAATTTGGGATCACTGAGATCCTTTAGGAGATCCCAAAGTGCCCAAATCCCGGGATTTTCCCTCATTTGGATCCTTTAGGAGATCCCAAAGTGCTCAAATCCCAGGATTTTCCCTCATTGAGACCCTTCAGGAGATCCCAAAGTGCCCAAATCCCGGGATTTTCCCTCATTTGGATATTTTAGGAGATCCCAAAGGGCCGAAATCCCGGGATTTGGGATCATTGGGGGCTCCAGAGGATCCCAAAGTGCCCAAATCCCAGGATTTTCCCTCATTGGGATCCCTCAGGAGATCCCAAAGTGCCCAAATCCCGGGATTCTGGATCATTAGGGGATCCAGAGGATCCCAAAGTGCCCAAATCCCGGGATTTTCCCTCATTGGGATCCCTCAGGAGATCCCAAAGTGCCCAAATCCCGGGATTTGGGATCATTGGGATCCCTCAGGAGATCCCAAAGTGCCCAAATCCCGGGATTTTCCCTCATTTTTGGCCTCCATTCCCATCTCCCTGGAATTCCCATTCCAGAGGCCGGGAACGGGGCACAATTCCCTCCCCATCCCACCAGAGCCAGGCTGGGAGGGGATGAAGGAGGAAATCCCGAATTTTCCATGGATTCCAGCGGGGGAGGGGCTCCCGGCTTTCATCCTCTTCCCAAAACAAAATAAATCTGGGATAAAGGATCCGACATCAAAGAGGCTCCGGGAGGAGCCAAAATTCCCCCGGGATTTCCTTCTTATCCCAGCCTGGAAAATTCCAATCCCGGAGCTTCCCGGATCTTCCACGGCCGGGAGAAAGTTCTGGAATGGAGTTCCCAGGGCTGATCCCAGTTCTGATCCCAGTTCCTGATCCCAATTCCTGATCCCAATTCCTGATCCCAAGTCCTGATCCCAATCCCAGTTCCTGATCCCAGGGCTGATCCCAGTTCTGATCCCAATTCCTGATCCCAGTTCCCAGGGCTGATCCCAATTCCTGATCCCAGTTCTGATCCCAATCCCAATTCCTGATCCCAGTTCCTGGGGCTGAT
This sequence comes from Poecile atricapillus, assembly GCF_030490865.1. Lineage (NCBI taxonomy): Eukaryota > Metazoa > Chordata > Aves > Passeriformes > Paridae > Poecile > Poecile atricapillus. The sequence continues at coordinate 43,414 of NW_026708988.1, read as the reverse complement.
CCCAATTCCTGATCCCAGTTCCTGATCCCAATCCCAGTTCCTGATCCCAGTTCCCAGAGCTGATCCCAATTCCTGATCCCAATTCCTGATCCCAGTTCTGATCCCAGTTCCTGATCCCAATCCCAGTTCCTGATCCCAATCCCAGTTCCTGATCCCAATCCCAGTTCCTGATCCCAATCCCAGTTCCTGATCCAAATCCCAGTTCCTGATCCCAGTTCCCAGGGCTGATCCCAATTCCTGATCCCAATTCCTGATCCCAGTTCTGATCCCAATTCCAGTTCCTGATCCCAGGGCTGATCCCAATTCCTGATCCCAGTTCCTGATCCCAATTCCTGATCCCAGTTCCTGATCCCAATTCCTGATCCCAATTCCTGATCCCAATTCCTGAGCCCAGTTCCTGATCCCAATTCCTGATCCCAGTTCCTGATCCCAATTCCTGATCCCAATTCCTGATCCCAATTCCTGATCCCAGTTCCTGATCCCAATTCCTGAGCCCAGTTCCTGAGCCCAGTTCCCAGAGCTGATCCCAATTCCTGATCCCAGTTCCTGATCCCAATTCCTAGGGCTGATCCCAATTCCTGGGGCTGATCCCAATTCCTGATCCCAATTCTGATTCTGGTTCCCAGTTCTGATCCCAGTTCCCAGAGCCAATCCCAATTTCTCCCACATTCCTCCCCATTTCCCAGTTCCTGTTGATTTCCAAATCCCAGATCCCAAATCCCAGATTCCCAATCCTCATTCCCAGATTCCCAATCCTCATTCCCAGATTCCCAATCCTCATTCCCAGTTATTCCCATTGTTCCCAGTCTCGTCCCCCACGGTGGGGAAGCCCCACAAGTGCAGTTGGTACTGGGATATCCCAAATCCCAGATCCCAATTCCCAATCCCAGATTCCCAATCCTCATTCCCAAATTCCCAATCCTCATTCCCAGTTATTCCCATTGTTCCCAGTCTCGTCCCCCACGGTGGGGAAGCCCCACAAGTGCAGTTCCTGCTGGGATATCCCAAATCCCAAATCCCAGATTCCCAATCCCAGATTCCCAATTCTCATTCCCAGATTCCCAGTCCTCATTCCCAGTTATTCCCATTGTTCCCAGTCTCGTCCCCCACGGTGGGGAAGCCCCACAAGTGCAGTTGGTACTGGGATATCCCAAACCCCAAATCCCAAATCCTCATTCCCAATCCCAGATTCCCAATCCTCATTCCCAGATTCCCAATCCTCATTCCCAGTTATTCCCATTGTTCCCAGTCTCGTCCCCCACGGTGGGGAAGCCTCACAAGTGCAGTTGGTACTGGGATATCCCAAACCCCAAATCCCATTCCCAATTCCCAATCCCAGCTCCCAAATCCCAGATTCCCAATCCCAGATTCCCAATCCTCATTCCCAGATTCCCAGATTCCCAATCCTCATTCCCAGATTGCCAATCCTCATTCCCAGTCCTCATTCCCAGTTATTCCCATTGTTCCCAGTCTCGTCCCCCACGGTGGGGAAGCCTCACAAGTGCAGTTGGAACTGGGATATCCCAAATCCCAGATCCCAATTCCCAATCTCCAATTCCCAATCCCAGCTCCCAATTCCCAATCCCATATTCCCAATCCTCATTCCCAGATTGCCAATCCTCATTCCCAGTTATTCCCATTGTTCCCAGTCTCGTCCCCCACGGTGGGGAAGCCCCACAAGTGCAGTTCCTGCTGGGATATCCCAAACCCCAAATCCTCATTCCCAGATTCCCAGATTCCCAATCCTCATTCCCAGATTCCCAATCCTCATTCCCAGTTATTCCCATTGTTCCCAGTCTCGTCCCCCACGGTGGGGAAGCCCCACAAGTGCAGTTCCTGCTGGGATATCCCAGATCCCAAACCCCAAATCCCATTCCCAATTCCCAATCTCCAATTCCCAATCCTCATTCCCAGATTCCCAATCCTCATTCCCAGTTATTCCCATTATTCCCAGTGTCATCCCCCACGGTGGGGAAGCCCCACAAGTGCAGTTGGTACCAGGATATCCCAAATCCTAGATCCCAATTCTCAATCTCCAATTCCCAATCCCAGCTCCCAATTCCCAATCCCAGATTCCCAATCCTCATTCCCAGTCCTCATTCCCAGTTATTCCCATTGTTCCCAGTCTCGTCCCCCACGGTGGGGAAGCCCCACAAGTGCAGTTCCTGCGGCCGCAGTTACAAGCAGCAGAGCAGCCTGGAGGAGCATCGGGAGCGCTGCCACAGCTTCCTCAGGAGCCTCCCTGGCCAGAGCCCCGCACACACAGGTGGGAAAAACTGGGAAAAATCCCGGGAAAAAAACTGGGAAAAATCCCTGGGAAAATCCTGGGAAATCCTGGGAAAAATCCTGGGAAAAATCCCGGGGAATCTGGGAAATCCAGGGGTAAAGGCAGAACCTCTCTGCACAGAGCCCTGCACACACAGGTGGGAAAAACTGGGAAAATCCCGGGAAAAAAAACTGGGAAAAATCCCTGGGAAATCCTGGGAAATCCTGGGAAAAATCCTGGGAAAAATCCTGGGAGAAATCCCAGGGAATCTGGGAAATCCAGGGGTAAAGGCAGAGCCTCCCTGCACAGAGCCCTGCGCACACAGGTGGGAAAAACTGGGAAAAATCCCAGGAAATCCTGGGAAAAATCCTGGGAAAAATCCTGGGAAAAATCCTGGGAAATCCTGGGAAAAATCCTGGGAAAATCCCAGGAAAAATCCTGGGAAATCCTGAGAAAAATCCTGGGAAAAATCCCCAGGAAAAATTCCAGGGAATGGGGTGGGAACAGGGATCCCAAATCCAGAGGTAAAGGCAGAGCCTCCCTGTGGAGCCTCCCTGGCCAGAGCCCTGCACACACAGGTGGGAAAAACTGGGAAAAATCCAGGGAAATCCTGGGAAAAATCCTGGGAAAAATCCCAAGGAAATCCTGGGAAAAATCCTGGGAAAAATCCTGGGGAAATCCTGGGAAAAATCCTGGGAAAAATCCCAGGAAATGGGGTGGGAACGGGGATCCCAAATCCAGGGGTAAAGGCAGAGCCTCCCTGCACAGAGCCCTCCACACACAGGTGGGAAAAACTGGGAAAATCCGGGAAAAAAACTGGGAAATCCTGGGAAAAATCCTGGGAATTCTGGGAAATCCTGGGGAAATCCCAGGGGCAGGGAATGGGGTGGGAATGGGGATCCCAAATCCAGGGGTAAAGGCAGAGCCTCCCTGGCCAGAGCCCCGCACACACAGGTGGGAAAAACTCGGAAAATCCGGGAAAAAAACTGGGAAAAATCCCTGGGAAAAATCCTGGGGAGATCCTGGGAAAAATTCCCGGGAAATCCTGGGAAAAATCTCAGGGAAATCCTGGGAAATCCAGGGGTTAAGGCAGAGCCTCCCTGCACAGAGCCCTGCACACACAGGTGGGTACAGGGAAAAATACGGGAAAAATCCTGGGAAATCCTGGGAAAAATCCATTCCAGGGCAGGATTTTTGGGATCAGGACCCATTCCCGAGCAGGATTTTTGGGATCAGGACCCTTTTTAGGGCAGGATTTTCGAGATCAGGACCCATTTTAGGGCAGGATTTTTGGGATCAGGGGACACTCCCAAGCAGTATTTTCAGGATCAGGACCCATTCCCGAGCAGTATTTTCAGGATCAGGACCATTCCAGGGCAGGATTTTTGGGATCAGGACCATTTTAGGGCCGGATTTTCGGGATCAGGACCCATTCCCAAGCAGGATTTTTGGGGTCAGGACCCACTCCCGAGCAGTACTTTCGGGATCAGGACCCTTTTTAGGGCAGTATTTTCGGGATCAGGACCCTTTTTAGGGCAGTATTTTCAGGATCAGGACCCTTTTTAGGGCAGTATTTTCGGGATCAGGACCCTTTTTAGGGCAGTATTTTCAGGATCAGGACCCTTTTTAGGGCAGGATTTTTGGGATCAGGACCATTCCAGGGCAGGATTTTCGGGATCAGGACCCTTTTTAGGGCAGGATTTTTGGGATCAGGACCATTCCAGGGCAGGATTTTCGGGATCAGGACCCTTTTTAGGGCAGGATTTTCGGGATCAGGACCATTCCAGGGCAGGATTTTCGGGATCAGGACCCTTTTTAGGGCAGGATTTTTGGGATCAGGACCATTTTAGGGCAGGATTTTTGGGATCAGGACCATTTTAGGGCAGGGTTTTTGGGATCAGGACCCATTCCCGAGCAGTATTTTCGGGATCAGGACCCTTTTTAGGGCAGTATTTTCAGGATCAGGGCAGGATTTTTGGGATCAGGACCATTCCTGAGCAGGATTTTTGGGATCAGGACCCATTCCCGAGCAGGATTTTTGGGATCAGGGCAGGATTTTTGGGATCAGGACCCATTCCCGAGCAGTATTTTCAGGATCAGGACCATTCCAGGTCAGGATTTTTGGGATCAGGACCCTTTTTAGAGCAGGATTTTCGGGATCAGGACCCATTCCCGAGCAGGATTTTTGGGATCAGGGCAGGATTTTCAGGATCAGGACCCTTTTTAGGGCAGTATTTTCGGGATCAGGGCAGTATTTTCGGGATCAGGACCATTTTAGGGCCGGATTTTCGGGATCAGGACCATTCCAGGGCAGGATTTTTGGGATCAGGACCCATTCCCGAGCAGTATTTTCGGGATCAGGACCCTTTTTAGGGCAGGATTTTCAGGATCAGGACCATTCCAGGGCAGGATTTTTGGGATCAGGACCCATTCCCGAGCAGGATTTTCGGGATCAGGACCCATTTTAGGGCAGGATTTTCAGGATCAGGACCATTCCAGGGCAGTATTTTCGGGATCAGGACCCATTCCCGAGCAGTATTTTCAGGATCAGGACCATTTTAGGGCAGTATTTTCAGGATCAGGACCATTTTTAGGGCAGTATTTTCGGGATCAGGACCATTTTAGGGCAGGATTTTTGGGATCAGGGCAGGATTTTTGGGATCAGGACCCATTCCCGAGCAGGATTTCTGGGATCAGGACCATTTTTAGGGCAGTATTTTCAGGATCAGGACCCATTTTAGGGCAGTATTTTCAGGATCAGGACCATTCCCTGTTAACAGCTGTTCCGGAGCACAGAGCCCATTCCATCCCGGGATTTTCCTCATCACCATTCCCGGCTGGAATTCCGGGCGCAGGGGCCATTTCAGAGCAGGATTTCCGGGATCGGGAACCATTCCCGAGCAGGATTCCCCCGGCTCAGGGGCCATTTCACAGCCGCATTTTCGCCTCCGGGCCCATTCCCCAGCAGCAATTTTTAGCATCGGGAACCATTCCCGAGCAGAATTTTTAGGATCGGGGCTGATTCCCAAGCGGGGTTTTTGGCTCCCGGCTCATTCCCCACCGGGATTTTTGGGATCGGGAACCATTCCCGAGCAGAATTTTTAGGATCGAGGCTCATTCCCAAGCGGGATTTTTGGCTCCGGGCCCATTCCCCACCGGGATTTTTGGGATCAGGAACCATTCCCGAGCAGAATTTTTAGGATCGGGGCTGATTCCCAAGCGGGATTTTTGGCTCCGGGCCCATTCCCGAGGATTCCCCCGCCTCAGGGCTCATTCCCGAGCAGGATTTTCGGGATCAGAAGCCATTCCAGGGCAGGATTTTTGGGACCTGGACCATTCCTGAGCAGGATTTTTGGGATCAGGACCATTCCTGAGCAGGATTTTTGGGATCAGAACCCCTTCCCTAGCGGAATTTTCCAGCTCCGGGTCCATTCCCGAGCAGGATTTTTGGGATCAGAACCCCTTCCCTAGCAGGATTTCTGGGATCAGAACCCCTTCCCTAGCGGGATTCTCAGCTCAGAACCCACTCCCAAGCAGGATTTTTGGGATCAGAACCCCTTCCCTAGCAGGACTTTTGGGATCAGAACCCCTTCCCTAGCAGGATTTTTGGGATCAGAACCCCTTCCCTAGCAGGATTTTTGGGATCAGAACCCCTTCCCAAGCAGGATTTTTGGGATCAGAACCCCTTCCCTAGCAGGATTTCCCATCTCCGCTCCCATTCCCGGTTGGAATCCCCATTCCCAGCCGCTTTTCCCGGGGCTATGTCGGGACGCTCCCAGGCCTGAAGCCGCCTCCTCTCCCCCCTCACCGCGGCAGGAGCGGGCCCCGCTGGAAGCCGGAGGGATCCGGGAGCGGCTGCCGGCGCCGCGGGGACACTCACGGGGTAAGCTCGGCCTCCGGCAGCCGCTCCCAGGGGCCCTCCCAGCCCGCAGATCCCGTCCCGCCCCTGCTCATCCCGGGATTTTTTTTTTTTTTTTTTTTCCCTTTGTTTGCGTTCTTCAGGAGAGGAAATCCGGGAGCTGGACATGGTGCCCGAGGCGTTGCTGCATCCCGAGCGTCCCACCTTTATCGAGCGCCTGGCGGGGAGCTTCACTAAGAGGAAACGATCCACGCCGCAGAAATTTGTGGGTGAGGAAATGATGGAAAAGGTGGAAAAAAGGGGAAAAAATGGGAAAAAATTCCGCCCGGTGGGAGGTGAGGGGCGGCCTCAGGGATGGCGGCGTGAGGGGGGAGCGGCGCGGGAAAGGGAATCCCCTCACAAAGGCCTCAAATTAACAACAAAAAAAAAAAACTCAAATTGGAAAATATTAATTAAAATTAAAAGAAAATCAACTATTTTTAAAGAAAAATCCCCAAAATTTTAATTAAAATATTTCTCCTCACGTTTTAAAAAAATCTTTTAAATTAAAAAATACCCTCAAATTCACAAAAAAATCATCAAATTAACAAAAATTCAAGAGAAACGCTTCACGCCGCAGAAATTTGTGGGTGAGGAAATGATGGAAAAGGTGGAAAAAAGGGGACAAAATTCCTCCCGGTGGGAGGTGAGGGGCGGCCTCAGGGATGGCGGCGTGAGGGGAGAGCGACGCGGGAAAGGGAATCCCCTCACAAAGGCCTCGAAATGGGCCTCAAATTAACAAAAAAACTCGCTCAAATCAGAAAAGATTAATTTAAAATAAAAGAAAAGCAGCTATTTTTTTTTTAAAAAAGCCCCCAAAATTTTAATTAAAATATTTTTCCTCACGTTTTAATAAAACTATTTTAAATTAAAAAGTACCCTCAAATTCACAAAAAAATCATCAAATTAACAAAAATTCTAGGGAAACGCTTCACGCCGTAGAAATTTGTGGGTGAGGAAATGATGGAAAAGGTGGAAAAAAGGGGAAAAAATTCCTCCCGGTGGGAGGTGAGGGGCGGCCTCAGGGATGGCGGCGTGAGGGGAGAGCGGCGCGGGAAAGGGAATCCCCTCACAAAGGCCTCAAATTAACAAAAAAATAATCCTCAAATTGGAAAAACCTAATTAAAAGTAAAAGAAAAGCAATTATTTTTAAAATAAAATAGCCCCCACAATTTTAATTAAAATATTTCTCCTCACTTTTTAAAACACCTTTTAAATTGAAAAATACCCTCAAATTCACAAAAAAATCATCAAATTAACAAAAATTCTAGGGAAACGCTTCACGCCGCAGAAATTTTGGGTGAGGAAATGATGGAAAAGGTGGAAAAAAGGGGGAAAAATTCCGCCCGGTGGGAGGTGAGGGGCGGCCTCAGGGATGGCGGCGTGAGGGGAGAGCGGCGCGGGAAAGGGAATCCCCTCACAAAGGCCTCAAATCAACAAAAAAATAATCCTCAAATTGGAAAATACTAATTAGAAGTAAAAGAAAAGCAATTATTTTTAAAAGAAAATAGCCCCCACAATTTTAATTAAAATATTTCTCCTCACGTTTTAAAAAAACCTTTTAAATTAAAAAGTACCCGCAAATTAACCAAAAAAATCATCAAATCAACAAAAATTCAAGAGAAATGATCCACGCCGTAGAAATTTGTGGGTGAGGAAATGATGGAAAAGGTGGAAAAAAGGGGAAAAGATTCCGCCCGGTGGGAGGTGAGGGGCGGCCTCAGGGATGGCGGCGTGAAGGGAGAGCGGCGCGGGAAAGGGAATCCCCTCACAAAGGCCTCAAATCAACAAAAAAATAATCCTCAAATTGGAAAATACTAATTAGAAGTAAAAGAAAAGCAATTGTTTTTAAAAGAAAATAGCCCCCAAAATTTTAATTAAAATATTTCTCCTCACGTTTCTAAAAAAACCTTTTAAATTGAAAAATACCGGCAAATTAACAAAAAAAAAATACAAAATCAACAAAAACGCAAGAGAAACGATCCATGCAGCAGAAATTTGTGGGTGAGGAAATGATGGAAAAGGTGGAAAAAAGGGGAAAAATTCCTCCCGGTGGGAGGTGAGGGCAGGGGAAAGGGAATCCCCTCACAAAGGCCTCAAATTAATAAAAAAAACCCCCTCAAATTGGAAAATACTAATTAAAAATAAAAGAAAAGCAATTATTTTATAAAGAAAAGGCCCCAAAATTTTAATTAATTTCTCCTCACATTTTAATAAACTTTTTAAGTTGAAAAATACTCTCAAATTAACAACAACAAAAAAATCATCGTAAAAAAAATTAACAAAAATTCTAGGCAAACGCTCCATGCCACAGAAATTTGTGGGTAAGGAAAGGATGGAAAAAATGGAAAAAATGGAAAAAATTTTCCTCAGGGATGGCGTGAGGGGGGAGCGGGGCGGGAAATTGAATCCCCACACAAAGGCCTCAAAATGGGCCTCAAATTAACCAAAAAACAGCTGAAATTGAGAAAAAAATAAGTTGAAGTTAAAAGAAAAGCTCTTTAAAGACATTTAAAGTCTTTAATTAAAAAAATCTCCCCTCACATTTTGAAAGAAAACCACCTTTAAATTAAAAAATAGCTGGGAAAATTCCCCCCTGGGAGATGAGGGGTGGGAAAGGGAATCTCCACAAAGGCCTCAAAATTGGCCTCAAATTAACAAAAAAGCTCCTTAAATTAAAAAAATCCCCCCTCAAATCAACAAAAAGGCCTTCAAATTAAAAATTTTCCCTTATGTTTAAAAAAAAATGTCTCAAATTAACCAAAAAACAAACCTTCAAATTAACAAAAAATCCCCCTCAAATTAACAACTTAAATAAACAAAAAAGCCTCCTAAAATTAACAAAAATCTTAAATTGAAAAAATCTCCCCTCAAATTAAAGAATTCTGCCCTCAACTTAATAAAAACTTTAAAAAACCTCAAATGAAAAAATATTTCTCAAATTAAAAAATTCTGTTTTCAAATTAACAAAAAGGCTCTTCAGTTAACAAAAAAATACCTCAAATTAAGAAAACTCCCTCAAAAATTTCTCCCCTTAATATAAAAAATAACCCCATAAGGTTAAAAAAAACCCTTAAATTAATAAAGCCCCTCAAATTAACAAAAAGCTCTGAAACTTAAAATTTTCCCCTCAAATTAAAAAAAAAAATGCCCTTTCATGTTAGAAAAAAGCCCTTAAATTATAAATTTCTCCCCCTAAATTAACAAAACACACCCTTAAATTAATAAAAAGTTCTCTTAAAGTTCAAAAAACCCTTAAATATAAAAAATCTTTAGCAACAAAACCTCAAACTAAAACAAAACCCTCATTAAAACAATCCCCCCTCATGTCAAAAAAGCCCCCTCAGACTAAAAAAAAACAAACTTAAATAAAGTAATAACAAATAAAATAAATAAACTATATAAAATAAATAAATAAAATAAACTTAAAAAATAAAAGCACTCTCAAATAAATTTAATTAATTAATAGAAATAATTAAGTAGATTAGAATTCTCCCCTCAGATACAGAAAAACACCTTAAATTACAAAATAAAGTTCAAGTTAAAAAAAAACCAAATTAAATTAAAGAAATCTCCCTTCAAATTAAAAAAATCCCCCCTCAAAAAATAATGAAAAGAAAATTAATTTAATTTAAATTCATTAAAAGAAAATCCTCAAATTAAAAAATTCCCTCCTCAAATATTGGATATTCTTGGAATTTTTTGGGCCTTCCCAAAAGGGCAAGAAGCAGATGCTGTTTGCCCTCTCACATCTCATTTTTGGGGTTCCTTCACCCTCTCACATCTCATTTTTGGGGTTCCTTCACCCTCTCAGGGCTCATTTTTGGGGTCCCTCACCCTTGTTTTCTCCCCTCAGGCGAGAAGCAGATGCTGTTTGCCCTCTCACATCTCATTTTTGGGGTTCCTCCACCCCCTTCACCCTCTCACATCGCATTTTTGGGGTCCCCCACCCTTGTTTTCTCCCTTCAGGAGAGAAGCAGAAGCTCTTCACCCTCTCAGATCTCATTTTTGGGGTCCCCCACCCCTGTTTTCTCCCCTCAGGCAAGAAGCAGATGCTGTTTGCCCTCTCATATCTCATTTTTGGGGTCCCCCACCCTCTTCACCCTCTCACATCTCATTTTTGGGGTTCCTCCACCCCCTTCACCTTCTCAGATCTCATTTTTGGGGTCCCCCACCCTTGTTTTCTCCCCTCAGGCGAGAAGCAGATGCGCTTCCCCCTCTCCCATCTCATTTTTGGGGTCCCCCACCCCTCTTTTCTCCCCTCAGGCAAGAAGCAGATGCTCTTCCCCCTCTCAGATCTCATTTTTGGGGTCCCCCACCCCTCTTTTCTCCCCTCAGGCGAGAAGCAGATGCTGTTTGCCCTCTCACATCTCATTTTTGGGGTTCCTTCACCCCTTTTCTCTCCCCTCAGGCAAGAAGCAGATGCTCTTCCCCCTCTCACATCTCATTTTTGGGGTCCCCCACCCCTCTTTTCTCCCCTCAGGCGAGAAGCAGATGCGCTTCGCCCTCTCGGACCTCCCTTTCGACGTGAGCCCGGCGTTCGACAAGGACGTGGAGGTGGTTCCATCGCGCTCTCACGGCCTGGACCCGCCCTACTCCAGCCCCCTGTCCCTGCTGGGCGCCGGCGACGCCCTTCGGCCGCTCCGCCTGGCCACCAACTGCATCACCGAGGTGACTCCGGTCATCAGCTCCGTCTACACCCAGATCCAGGCGCTCCCCGCCCGCCTGGAGCTGCCCCGCGGCCGCGACGACCCCGCCGAGCCCATCCCCGTCATCTTCCGCGGCGGCCGCGGCGAGGCCGCCTCGCCCTCCAACGGCTGCCAGGATTCCACGGACACCGAGAGCGTGCAGGAGGAGCGGCCGGGAGGGCGGCACAGCCCGGCCTTCACCAAGGAGGAGCCCAAGGAGGAGCCCGAGGGGGCGGCTCGCTGCTTCCCCAAGGAGTCTCTGCGGGTGCTGAACGAGGAGGGGGAGCAGCTGCGGGCGTTCTGCTGCGAGCACTGCCGGGTGCTGTTCCTGGACCACGTCATGTTCACCATCCACATGGGCTGCCACGGCTTCAGGGACCCTTTCGAGTGCAACATCTGCGGCTACCGCAGCCAGGACCGCTACGAGTTCTCCTCGCACATCGTGCGTGGTGAGCACAAGATCTGAGCTGGGGGGGGATGTGTCTTCCTCCTCCTCTTCCTCCTCCTCCTCCTCCTCCTCCTTCTCCGCGTCCCTTTCTGCCCCCAGCCCGGATTGCCCTTCCCTGAGCGCAAAACGGGAGGTTGGAAAACTTCTCCAGCCTCAAAATCCTCCTTTTTCCCTTGATTTTCTGTTTTCCTCTCCCACCTTGTGCGCAAAATGTGAGGTTGGAAAACTTCCCCAACTTCAGATTCCCCTTTTTTCCCTGATTTTCCCCTCCCAGTTCAAACTCAAAATGTGAGGTTGGAAAACTTCTCCAGCCTCAAAATCCTCTTTTTTCCTCGATTTTCTTTCTCCCCTCCCACCCTGAGTGCAAAATGTGAGGTTGGAAAACTTCCCCAGCCTCAAAATCCCTTTTTTCCTTGATTTTCTGTTTTCCCCTCCCACCCTGTGCGCAAAATGTGAGGTTGGAAAACTTCTCCAGCCTCAAAATCCCTTTTTACCTCTATTTTTTTTCCCCTCCCACCCTGAGTGCAAAATGTGAGGTTGGAAAACTTCCCCAACTTCAGATTCCCCTTTTTTCCCTGATTTTCCCCTCCCAGTTCCAACTCAAAATGTGAGGTTGGAAAACTTCCCCAGCCTCAAAATTCCCTTTTTCCCTTGATTTTCTTTTTCCCTTCCTATGTTGTGCACAAAATTTGAGGTTGGAGAAAAATCCATCCCAGCCTCAAATTCTCTTTTTTTTCCTGATTTTCCCCTCCCAGTTCCAACTCAAAATGTGAGGTTGGAAAACTTCTCCAGCCTCAAAATTCCCTTTTTTACCTTGATTTTCTTTTTCCCTTCCACCCTGAGTGCAAAATTTGAGGTTGGAAAACTTCTCCAGCCTCAAAATCCTCCTTTTTCATTGATTTTCTGTTTTCCCCTCCCACTTTATGCACAAAATGTGAGGTTGGAAAACTTCCCCAGCCTCAAAATCCCTTTTTTCCTTGATTTTCTTTTTCCCTTCCTATGTTGTACACAAAATGTGAGGTTGGAGAAGAATCCATCCCAGCCTCAGATTCCCCTTTTTTTCCCTATTTTCCCCTCCCAGTTCCAACTCAAAATGTGAGGTTGGAAAACTTCTCCAGCCTCAAAATCTCTTTTTTCCTTGATTTTCTTTTTCCCTTCCTACATTGTGCACAAAATGTGAGGTTGGAAAACTTCCACAGCCTCAAAATTCTCTTTTTTCCCTCCCATTTTGTGCACAAAATTTGAGGTTGGAGAAAAATCCATCCCAGCCTCAAATTCTCTTTTTTTCCCTGATTTTCCCCTCCCAGTTCCAACTCAAAATATGAGGTTGGAAAACTTCTCCAGCCTCAAAATTCCCTTTTTTCCCCCTCAATTTCCTCCTTTCTCCTCCCATTTTCCCCTCCCACTTTGTGCACAAAATCCGAGCTTGGAGAAAAATCCCTCCCAGCCTCAAATTCTCCTTTTTTCCCCTCAATTTTTTCCTTTTCCTCCCTCCCAGATCCAGCACAAAACCTGAGGTTGGGGAAAAAAAAAAAAATATTAAAAACCTCCCCCACCTCAAATTCCCATTTTTTTCCCCCAAAATTTTCCCATCTTTAGGGCAAGGAACTGTTGGGTTGTGTTTTGATTTATTTTTTTTTTTTAATTTCTTTTCTACTCCTTTGCACTGACTTTGGCTATAAAAAAAAATATTAAAAAAAGCAAAAATATTTTAAAAAAATGACAGAAAAAAAAATTAACACCCCAAAAAACCAGAAACTCACCCCAAAAAAAAAAAATAAACCAACCCTGACTGGCCCAGGTGGAGCCTTTAATTCTCCTTTTTATAAATGGAGTTATTTAAATATTGAATAGGAAATGACTTTTTTTGTGCTTTTTGTTTTGCTTCCCCTCGTTATTTATTAAGCTTTTGATAATTCTTGGGGTTTTTCACCCCAAAAAAAAAAAGAAAAAAGAAAAAAAAAAAAATATATATAAGGCAAAAAAAAATAAAGTCTCACTTGAATTTTGGAGACTGTTCCCCCCCTTGCCCCTCCCTGCCCGTTCCTGGGCTAAAAGAACCTCAAAATTCGGTGCTAAACCCCCCCGGGACCCCCCAAAACCCAACCTGAGCCCCCCAAAACTGGGGGGAGCTGCCCCATCCCGAGCTTTAACTGGGGAACCCCCAAATCCTTCCCCAAAAATCCCAATCCTTCCCCCAAAAATCCCAATTTTTCCCCCCAAAAAATCCAATCCTTTCCCCCAAAAATTCCAATTTTTTTCCCCCCAAAATTCCAATCCTTTCCACCAAAAATCCCAATTTTTCCCCCCAAAATTCCAATCCTTTCCACCAAAAATCCCAATTTTCCCCCCCAAAAATCCAATCCTTTCCCCCAAAAATCCCAATTTTTCCCCCCAAAATTCCAATCCTTTCCACCAAAAATCCAATTCTTCCCCAAAAAATCCCAATCCTTCCCCAAAATTCCAATCCTTCCCCCAAAAATCCCAATTCTTCCCCCCAAAAAATCCAATCTTACCCCAAAAATCCAATCTTACCCCAAAAATCCAATTCTTCCCCCAAAAATCCCAATTCTTCCCCCCAAAAATCCAATCCTTTTTTCCAAAATTCCTATTCTTCCCCCCAAAAATCCAATCCTTCCCCCAAAAATCCCAATCCTTTCCCCAAACCCCCTCTCCTGACCCCGCTGGGGGTCCCCAAAAATGAAGGATTTGGGGTTTGGGGTCTGGGTATGGCCAGGGTGGGACCCCCAGATCCGGGACCACCCCCCAAATTTGGGGTTTGACAAAAGTGGGGAGGAGCTCGGGGGACCCCCCAGTGCCAGCCCAGGGGGACCCCCAGACCCCATCCCATTAATTTGGGGACCCCCAGACCCCATCCCCCCTGATTTGGGGACCCCCAGACCCCATCCCATTAATTTGGGGACCCCCAGACCCCATCCCATTAATTTGGGGACCCCCAGACCCCATCCCCCTGATTTGGGGACCCCCAGACCCCATCCCATTGATTTGGGGAACACCAGACCCCATCCCCCCTGATTTGGGGACCCCCAGACCCCATCCCATTAATTTGGGGACCCCCCAATCCCCATCCCTCTGATTTGGGGACCCCCAGCCCATGGGGACCCCCAATCCCCATCCCTCTGATTTGGGGACCCCCAGACCCCATCCCATTGATTTGGGGACCCCCAGACCCCATCCCATTAATTTGGGGACCCCCAGACCCCGTCCCTTTGATTTGGGGACCCCCAGACCCCATCCCTCCTATTTGGGGTCCCCCAGACCCCATCCCTCTGATTTGGGGACCCCCAGACCCCATCCCATTAATTTGGGGACCCCCAGCCCTTGGGGACCCCCAATCCCCATCCCTCCGATTTGGGGACCCCCAGACCCCGTCCCATTAATTTGGGGACCCCCAGTCCCCATCCCATTAATTTGGGGACCCCCAGACCCCATCCCTCTGATTTGGGGACCCCCAATCCCCATCCCTCCGATTTGGGGACCCCCAGACCCCATCCCATTAATTTGGGGACCCCCAGACCCCATCCCTCTGATTGGGGGACCCCCCCAGACCCCATCCCATTAATTGGGGGACCCCCCAATCCTCATCCCTCTGATTTGGGGACCCCCAGACCCCGTCCCTCCGATTTGGGGACCCCCAGTCCCCCTCCCTCTGATTTGGGGACCCCCAGACCCCATCCTATTAATTTGGGGACCCCCAGACCCCATCCCTCTGATTTGGGGACCCACAGACCCCATCCCATTAATTTGGGGACCCACAGACCCCATCCCATTGATTTGGGGACCCCCAGACCCCATCCCATTAATTTGGGGACCCCCAGACCCCATCCCATTAATTTGGGGACCCCCAGACCCCATCCCTCTGATTTGGGGACCCCCAGACCCCATTCCATTAATTTGGGGACCCCCAGACCCCATCCCTCTGATTGGGGGACCCCCCCAGACCCCATCCCATTAATTTGGGGACCCCCCCCAATCCCAATCCCTCTGATTTGGGGACCCCCAGACCCCATCCCTCTGATTTGGGGACCCCCAGACCCCATCCCCCCTGATTTGGGGACCCCCAGACCCCATCCCATTAATTTGGGGACCCCCAGACCCCATCCCTCTGATTTGGGGACCCCCAGACCCCATCCCATTGATTTGGGGACCCCCAGACCCCATCCCATTAATTTGGGGACCCCCAGACCCAATCCCTCTGATTTGGGGACCCCCAGACCCCATCCCATTAATTGGGGGACCCCCAGACCCCATCCCTCTGATTTGGGGACCCCCAGACCCCGTCCCTCCGATTTGGGGACCCCCAGACCCCATCCCATTGATTTGGGGACCCCCCAATCCCCATCCCTCTGATTTGGGGACCCCCAGACCCCGTCCCCCCTGATTTGGGGACCCCCAGTCCCCCTCCCTCCGATTTGGGGACCCCCAGCCCTTGGGGACCCCCAATCCCAGCCCATGGGGACCCCAGCCCCATTTCCCCTCGGCTCTGTGTCCCCCCATTTCCCCCCCCCAGGCTTTGGGGGTCCCCCCATCCCATTTCCCCCATTTTTTGGGGGTCCCCCACCCCATTTCCCCTCATTTTTGGGGTCCCCATCCCATTTCTGAGGGTACCCACCCCATTTTTGGGGTCCCCCACCCCAATTCCTCCCCATTTCCCCCCATTTTTGGGGTCCCCACCCCATTTTTGGGGTCCCCCACCCCAATTCCCCCCCATTTCCCCCCATTTTTGGGGTCCCCATCCCATTTTTGGGGTCCCCCACCCCAATTCCCCCCCATCTCCCCCCATTTTTGGGGTCCCCCACCCCAATTCCCCCCCATCTCCCCCCATTTTTGAGGGTCCCCATCCCATTTTTTAGGGTCCTCATCCCATTTTTGGGATCCCCCACCCCAATTCCCCCCCACCTCCCCCCATTTTTGGGGTCCCCATCCCATTTTTTGGGGTCCCCACCCCATTTTTGGGATCCCCCACCCCAATTCCTCCCCATCTCCCCCCATTTTTGGGATCCCCCACCCCAATTCCTCCCCGTCTCCCCCCATTTTTGGGGTCCCCATCCCATTTTTGGGGTCCCCATCCCATTTTTTGGGGTCCCCACCCCATTTTTGGGGTCCCCCACCCCAATTCCCCCCCCATCTCCCCCCATTTTTTGGGGTCCCCACCCCATTTTTGGGATCCCCCACCCCAATTCCCCCTCCTCCCCCCATTTTTGGGGTCCCCATCCCATTTTTGGGGTCCCCCACCCCAATTCCTCCCCATTTCCCCCATTCTGAGGGTCCCCCACCCCAATTCCCCCCCATCTCCCCCCATTTTTGGGATCCCCACCCCAATTCCCCCCCACCTCCCCCCATTTTTGGGGTCCCCATCCCATTTTTGGGGTCCCCACCCCATTTTTGGGGTCCCCCACCCCAATTCCCGTCCCCTTTTGGGGGTCCCGGCCCCGATGGCCCCCGCGGGGCCCAAACCAAAGCTGTCCCCACCAGGGGCACCTCGAGCACCTCAGCAGCGCCCGCTGCCCCCCACCCTCATTTTTGGGGAATTTTGGGGATTTTCCCCCTTTTTCCCCTCCCCTCCCCCCCCTGCACGGCGCTCAGGGGGGGTCCCCCAATCCCAGCCCCCATTTTTGGGGTACCCCCAACCCTCCCCAGCGCCCGAACCAACCCAAAAATGGGGGCTTTTAACCCAAAAACAGGGGTTGGAACCCCAAAATGGGGTTTTTTCAACCCAAAAACCAGGGTTGGAACCCCAAAATGGGTTTTTTTCAACCCAAAACCAGGGTTGGAACCCCAAAAATGGGGGCTTTTAACCCAAAAACCAGGGTTGGAACCCCAAAAAGGGGTTTTTTTAACCCAAAAACAAGGGTTGGAACCCCAAAAAGGGGCTTTTTTAACCCAAAACCAGGGGGTTGAACCCCAAAAATGGGTTTTTTTAACCCAAATCAAAGCTCTGCCGTTCCCAACCCCTCTTGGGTTGGTTGGGTTGGGGTTTTGTTCCCTTTTTTCCATTTTCTTCCCCATTTTTTTCCCCTTTTCCCATTTTTTTTTCCCTTTTCCCATTTTTTTTTCCCTTTTTACATTTTTTCCCCTCATTCCCATTTTTCCCCCATTTTTTACCCTTTTCCCATTTTCTTTCCCCAATTTTTCCCAGTTTTTTCCCCTTTATTTTTCCCCTTTTCCTTTTCCCTCTTCCATTCTTCCCTCCTTTTTTTCCTCCCCCTTTTCCATTTTATTTTCCCCTTTTTCCATTTCTTTCCCACTTTTCCCCCATTTTTCGATTTCTGTTCCCTTTCCCCCCCATTTTTTCCATTTCTTTTCCCACTTTTCTCCAATTTTCTTCCCCTTTTTCCCTTTTTTCCCCTTTTTTTCCCCATTTTCCCCCCTTTTTTCCCATTTCTTTCCCACTTTTCCCCCATTTTTTCCCCATATTTTGATTTCTTTCCCCATTTTCCCCGCTTTTTTTCCATTTCTTTTCCCTTTTTCCCCTTTTTTTCCCATTTCTTTCCCCATTTTTTCCCCTTTTTCCCATTTCTTTCCCACTTTCCCCCATATTTTTTTCCTTTTTTCCATTTTTTCCCATTTTTCCCATTTCTTCCCCCATTTCCCCCTTTTTTTCCATTTCTTTCCCACTTTTCCCATATTTTTTTCCTTTTTTCCATTTTTTCCCATTTTTCCCATTTCTTTCCCCATTTTCCCTCCTTTTTTTCCCATTTCTTTCCCCCATATTTTTTTCCCTTTTTTCCATTTTTTCCCCATTTTTCCCATTTCTTTTCCCATTTTTTCCCCTTTTTCTCATTTTTTTCCCCATTTTTCCCCTTTTTCCCATTTTTTTCCTTTTTCCCATTTTTCCCCATTTTTCCCATTTCTTTCCCCATTTTCCCCCCTTTTTTTCCCATTTCTTTCCCCATTTTTTCCCCTTTTTCCCATTTCTTTCCCAATTTTTCCCCCTTTTTTCCCATTTCTTTCCCTATTTTTTCCCCTTTTTCCCATTTTTCCCCCTTTTTCACATTTTTTCCCCCTTTTTCCCATTTCTTTCCCCATTTCCCCCCTTTTTTTTCTCATTTCTTTCCCCATTTTTTCCCCTTTTTCCCATTTTTCCCCATTTTTCCCCATTTTTCCCATTTCTTTCCCCATTTTCCCCCCTTTTTTTCCCATTTCTTTCCCCATTTTTTCCCCTTTTTCCCATTTTTCCCCATTTTTCCCCCTTATTCCCATTTTTTTCCTCATTTTCCCCATTTTTCCCATTTTTCCCCATTTTTCCCCATTTCCCCCATTTCTCCTCCCCCATTTTTTCGGCTGACCCAAAACTGTAGGAATTTTCTAAAAAAAAACAAAAACCTCCAGGTGGCTTTACCCTGTAAATATCTATTTTTTAAACCCGACAGATGAAGAACAAAACGAGGATGTGCAATACCCCCCACCCCCATTTTTCCCAAAATCCCCAGAATTTCCATGGATTCGCTGTTGTCTTTTTTAATTTTAATTTTTTTGTCGTTTTTTGAGGTTTTTTTTGAGGTTTTTTGAGGTTTTTTTGGGGGGTTTTTTTGGGGTTTTTTGTGAGGTTTTTTGGACTCTCTTTTTCCGGGTTTTTTCCCCCAAAATTTCCCCCTTTTTTTCCCTTTTCCCGGGGTTTTTTGTATCTGTAAGATATTGTAATTAATGATTTGTTGTTAATGAGATCTGCTGTAAGTTTTGTACTGTACTGGCTGAGGTTCCAAATAAACCGGAATAATTTAATGGCACCCGCCACTGTCCCCACCCTGGGGACAATTGGGGACAATTGGGGACATTGGGGACAATTGGGGACAGTCCCAAAAATCACTGTCCCCACCCTGGGGACAATTGGGGACAATGGGGACACTGGGGACAATGGGGACAATGGGGACACTGGAGACACTGGGGACAGTGGGGACACCGGGGACAATGGGGACAATTGGGGACAATAGGGACACCAGGGACAATGGGGACAGTCCCAAAAATCACTGTCCCCACCCTGGGGACAATTGGGGACACTGGGGACAATGGGGACAATTGGGACAGTCCTAATAATCACTGTCCCCACCTTGGGGACACCGGGGACAATTGGGGACACCTGGGAGGGGACACCGGGGACACTGGCGACACTGGGGACACTGGGGACAGTGGGGACAATGGGGACAGTCCCAAAAATCACTGTCCCCACCCTGGGGACAATGGGGACAGTAGGGACACCGGGGACACCCAGAAATGGGGACAGGGGACATCCAGGAGGGGACAGGGGACACTGAAGACACCTGGGAGGGGACAATGGGGACAGGGGACAATGGGAACACCTGGGAGGGGACAATGGGGACACCGGGGACAGTGGGGACACCAGGGACACTGGGGACAGGGGACGTTGGGGACAGCTGGGAGGGGACAATGGGGACACCGGGGAAGGGACAGGGGATATTGGGGACATCCAGAAATGGGGAAAAGGACGTTGGGAACACCCGAGAGGGGACAGGGGACACTGGGGACACCCAGAAATGGGAACAGGGGACAGTGGGGACACCCGGGAATGGGGAAAAGGACGTTGGGAACACCCGAGAGGGGACAGGGGACACCTGGGAGGGGACAATGGGGACACCCAGCAGGGGACAGGGGGCATTGGGGACACTTGGGATGGGATAGGGGACAGTGGGGACACCCAGAAATGTGGGAAAAGGACATTGGGGACATCCAGAAATGGGGACAGGGGACATTGGGGACACCCAGAAATGGGGACAGGGGGCATTGGGGACATCCAGAAATGGGGACAGGGGGCATTGGGGACACTCAGAAATGGGGACAGGGGACAATGGGGACACCTGGCAGGGGACAATGGGGACACTGGGGATACTCAGGAGGGGACAGGGGACATTTGGGACACCCAGAAATGGGGACAGGGGACAATGGGGACACCGGGGAAGGGACAGGGGACATTGGGGACATCCAGAAATGGGGACAGGGGACAGTGGGGATACTCAGGAGGGGACAGGGGACATTGGGGACACCGGGGAAGGGACAGGGGACATTGGGGACACCCAGAAATGGGGACAGGGGACAATGGGGACACCGGGGAAGGGACAGGGGACATTTGGGACACCCAGAAATGGGGACAGGGGACAATGGGGTGTCCTTTAGGGGTTTTGGGGGGGGACACAAACGGCACTGGGGACACCCGGGAAGGGACACTGGGGACACTGGGGACACTGGTGACCCCCAAGAGGGGACAGAGGACATTGGGGACCCCCGGGGTTGGGGACAGCCCCACGTCACTGGGGACCCCCATGGACCCCCCCCTTTTCGGACTCCATTTCCCAGCAGCCCTCGCGGCGCGCGCCATGCGGGTGACGTCACGCGCAGTGCGCGGGAGTGCGCGAATCCCTCCGCCCACCGCAGAAAAAATAGTCCCTACCCCATCCCCGCTCCCGTTAATTCCCCCCCCCGACCCCCGCCGCCCGCAGCCCACCCCGCCCGCCCCGGTGCCTCCGGAGGAGCCGCAGCGAGGCCTCCTCGGGTGTCCCCGCGGGGAACGGAGCTGCGGCGGCGGCGCTTCCGCGCGGAGGGAGCGGAGGGATATAGGAGCGGAGGAGCCGTGCTGAGTCCTCTTCCGGTTCTCCCTCAGAGCCGCCATGGTGAGCGCGGCGTGGCCGGGAGGGCCCGGGGGGCTCGGCGGGGCCGCAGCGGCGCCCGGAGGGGACCGAGGGGTCCCGGGAAGGGATGTGGGGCCCGTGTGGGGCGGGGGGAGCTGAGAGCGGCCCTTCGGGGCTCCGCGGGAGTGGCGGCCGGGGCGTGGGAGGGGCCGCCAGGGGTTGGGGGGGGGGCTCGGAGAGAGCAGGGGGCGCTGAGGGGGGGCCCTGGGAGCCTCAGGAGGGGATTTGGGGTCTCCGGGGGGGGGTTTGGGGGTGCTGGGGGGGGGCCCTGGGAGCCTCAGGAGGGAATTTGGGGTCTCCAGGGGGGTTTGGGGGGGCTGAGGGGGGGTTTGAGGGGGCCCTGGGAGCCTCGGGAGGGAATTTGGGGTCTCCAGGGGGGGTTTGGGGGGGCTCGGAGAGAGCAGAGGGTGCTGAGGGGGTATTTGGGGGGGCCCTGGGAGCCTCAGGAGGGAATTTGGGGTCTCCAGGGGGGTTTGGGGGTGCTGAGGGGGGGTTTGGGGGGGCCCTGGGAGCCTCGGGAGGGGATTTGGGGTCTCCAGGGGGGTTTTGGGGCGCTGAGGGGGGGTTTGGGGGGGCCCTGGGAGCCTCGGGAGGGGATTTGGGGTCTCCAGGGGGGTTTGGGGGCGCTGGGGGGGGCTTTTGGGGTTTGAGGGGGGGCATAAAAGCAGCGGTGTGGGGCAGGAGATGATTTTGGGGTGACTCTGGGGACGGGTGGGGGTCTCTGTGGGGTGGAGGGACACCCCAAAACCTTTATGGGGCTGGGGAGGGGGGTACAGAGACACCCCAAAACCTTTATGGGGCTGGAGGGGGGTACAGGGACACCCCAAAACCTTTATGGGGCTGGGGGGTGGTACAGAGACACCCCAAAACCTTTATGGGGCTGTGGGGGGTACAGGGACACCCCAAAACCTTTATGGGGCTGGGGAGGGGGTGCAGGGACACCCCAAAACCTTTATGGGGCTGGGGAGGGGGTACAGGGACACCCCAAAGCTTTTGTGGGGCTGTGGGGGGTACAGGGACACCCCAAAACCTTTATGGGGCTGTGGGAGGGGTACAGAGACACCCCAAAACCTTTATGGGGCTGGGGAGGGGGTGCAGGGACACCCCAAAACCTTTATGGGGCTGTGGGGGGTACAGGGACACCCCAAAATCTTTATGGGGCTGGGGGAGGGGTACAGGGACACCCCAAAACCTTTATGGGGCTGGGGAGGGGTACAGGGACACCCCAAAACCTTTATGGGGCTGGGGAGGGGGTGCAGGGACACCCCAAAACCTTTATGGGGCTGGGGAGGGGGGTACAGGGACACCCCAAAACCTTTATGGGGCTGGGGAGGGGGTGCAGGGACACCCCAAAACCTTTATGGGGCTGTGGGGGGTACAGGGACACCCCAAAACCTTTATGGGGCTGGGGAGGGGTACAGGGACACCCCAAAACCTTTATGGGGCTGTGGGGGGTACAGGGACACCCCAAAACCTTTATGGGGCTGGGGAGGGGTACAGGGACACCCCAAAACCTTTATGGGGCTGTGGGGGGTACAGGGACACCCCAAAACCTTTATGGGGTCAAGGGGTCGTGGATGGGACCTGTGGGAGCTCCGGGGTTTTTTTGGGGGGGCTGGGGGCGGCTCTAAAGGGGATAAACCTGGGGGGGGTCTCTGGGGTTTTTTGGGGGGTCAGGAGCAGCTTTAAAGGGGATAAATCTGGGGGGTCTCTGGGGTTTTTTTGGGGGGCTGGGGGCAGCTTTAAAGAGGATAAACCTGGGAGGTCTTTGGGTTTTTTTGGGGGGCTGGGGGCAGCTTTAAAGGGGATAAACCTGGGGGGTCTCTGGGTTTTTTTATGGGGCTGGGGGCAGCTTTAAGGGGGATGATCCAGGGGGGTCTCCAGGGGTTTTTTGGGGTTAGAAGCAGCTTTAAAGGGGATGAACCTGGGGGTTCTCCAGGGTTATTTTTATAGGGCTGGGGGCAGCTTTAAAGGAGATGATCCTCGGGGGTCTCCAGGGTTTTTTTGGGGGGTTAGAAGCAGCTTTAAAGGGGATAAACCTGGGGGTCTCTGGGATGTTTTTTGGGGTTAGGAGCAGCTTTAAGGGGGATGATCCAGGGGTTCTCCAGGGTTTTTATTGGATTTGGAGCAGCTTTAAGGGGGATGATCCAGGGGTTCCCCAGGGTTTTTTTGGTGGCTAGAAGCATCTTTAAGGGGGATGATCCAGGGGTTCTCTGGGTTTTTGGGGTTAGAAGCAGCTTTAAAGGGATGATCCAGGGGGGTCTCCAGGGTTTTTTAATTGGATTTGGAGCAGCTTTAAAGGGAATGATCTGGGGGGGTCTCTGGGGTTTTTTGGGGGGCTGGGGATGGTTTTAAGGGGGATGATCCAGGGGTTCTCCAGGGTTATTTTTATAGGGCTGGGGGCAACTTTAAAGTGGATGATCCAGGGGTTCTCCTGGGTTTTTTTTGGGGTTAGAAGCAACTTTAAAGGAGATGATCCTCGGGGGTCTTTGGGGTTTTTTTGGGGGGTTAGAAGCAGCTTTAAAGGGGATAAACCTGGGGGGTCTCTGGGATGTTTTTTGGGGTTAGGAGCAGCTTTAAGGGGGATGATCCAGGGGGGTCTCCAGGGTTTTTATTGGATTTTAAGCATCTTTAAGGTGGGTGATCCAGGGGTTCCCCAGGGTTTTTTTTGGGGTTAGAAGCAGCTTTAAAGGGGATGATCCAGGGCTTCTCCAGGATTTTTATTGGATTTGGAGCAGCTTTAAAGGGAATGATCCAGGGCTTCTCCAGGGGTTTTTTTGGGGGGGCATCTCCATTGCTGACCCCTCTCCTGTCCCCTGCTCAGACGAAGAAGAGGAGGAACAACGGGCGAGCCAAGAAGGGCCGCGGGCACGTGCAGCCCATCCGCTGCACCAACTGCGCCCGCTGCGTGCCCAAGGACAAGGCCATCAAGAAATTCGTCATCAGGAACATCGTGGAGGCTGCAGCTGTCAGGGACATCTCCGAGGCCAGCGTGTTCGATTGTGAGCCTTGACTGGGGGTGGTCCCTAAAACCCCGACCCTAAAACCCCCTCTTTGTGCTTCTTCAGCCCTCAAAGGGGGGGTTTGTCGCTCCAAATATCCCAACCTGGGTTTACCCTAAAAACAGGCTCTGTGCTTTTCAAAATAGCCCTGTTGTACCCCTAAAATAGCCCTGTTGGACCCCCAAATTAGCCCTGTTGGACCCCTAAAATAGCCCTGGTGGACCCCTAAAATAGCCCTGTTGGACCCCCAAATTAGCCCTGTTGGACCCCTAAAATAGACCTGTTGGACCTCTAAAACAGCCTCGGTATACCCACAAAATAGCCACTTTTGACCCCAAAATAGCCCTGTTGTACCCCTAAAATAGCCCCATTGTACCCCTAAAATAGCCCTGTTGGACCCCTAAAATAGCCCTGTTTTACCCCCAAATTAGCCCCTTTTTTGACCCCAAAATAGCCACTTTTGACCCCAAAATATCCCAGTTATTCCCCCAAAATAGCCTCTTTTGACCCCAAAATAGCCCCATTGTCCCCCCAAAATAGCCCTGTTGTACCCCCAAAATAGCCACTTTTTTGACCCCAAAATAGCCACTTTTGACCCCAAAATATCCCAGTTATTCCCCCAAAATAGCCTCTTTTGACCCCAAAATAACCCCACTGCCCCCCCAAAATAGTCCCGTTGTACCCCCAAAATAGCCACTTTTTGGACCCCAAAATAACCACTTTTGACCCCAAAATATCCCAGTTATTCCCCCAAAATAGCCTCTCTTTTGACCCCAAAATAGCCCCATTGTACCCCCAAAATAGCCCCATTGTACCCCCAAAATAGCCACTTTTGACCCCAAAATAGCCACTTTTGACCCAAAATAGCCTCTTTTGACCCCAAAATAACCACTTTTGACCCCAAAATAGCCACTTTTGACCCCAAAATAGCCACTTTTGACCCCAAAATAGCCTCTTTTGACCCCAAAATAACCACTTTTGACCCCAAAATAGCCTCTTTTGACCCCAAAATAGCTCCCCTTGATCCCCCAAAAGATCTGACCCTGCTCACCTTGTCACCCCCAAAATAGCCTTGGGGATTTTGGGGGTCCCAGGGGGTGTTTTTGGGGTTCCAGGG
Organism: Poecile atricapillus; assembly: GCF_030490865.1. Lineage (NCBI taxonomy): Eukaryota > Metazoa > Chordata > Aves > Passeriformes > Paridae > Poecile > Poecile atricapillus. The sequence continues at coordinate 18,330 of NW_026708988.1, read as the reverse complement.
GGTGTTTTGGGGGTCCCAGGGGGTTTTTTTAAGGTTTCTGGGGTTGTTTTTGGGGTTTTGGGGGTCCCTGGAGGTGTTTTTGGGGTTTCTGGGAGTGTTTTTGGGGTCCCAGGGGTTTTTTTTAAGGTTTCTGGGGTTGGTTTTGGGGTTTTGGGGATTCCTGGGTGTGTTTTTTGGGGTTCCAGGGGGTGTTTTTGGGGTCCCCGGGTGTGTTTTTGGGGTTCCAGGAGGTGTTTTTGGGGTCCCCGGGTGTGTTTTTGGGGTTTCTGGGTGTGTTTTTGGGGTTTTTGGGGTCCCCGGGTGTGTTTTTGGGGTCCCTGACCCCCGTTTTCCCCAGCCTATGTGCTGCCCAAGCTCTATGTGAAGCTGCATTACTGCCCTGGGGGTTTTGGGGGTCCCTGGGGGTGTTTTTGGGATCCCTGGGGGTGTTTTTGGGGTTTCTAGATGTGTTTTTGGGGTCCCCGGGTGTGTTTTTGGGGTCCCTTACCCCCGTTTTCCCCAGCCTACATGCTGCCCAAGCTGTATGTGAAGCTGCATTACTGCCCTGGGGGTTTTGGGGGTCCCCGGGGGTGTTTTTGAGGTCTCTGGGGGTGATTTTGGGGTTTCTGGGGGTGTTTTTGGGGTTTTTGGGGTCCCCGGGTGTGTTTTTGGGGTCCCTGACCCCCGTTTTCCCCAGCCTACGTGCTGCCCAAGCTGTACGTGAAGCTGCATTACTGCCCTGGGGGTTTTGGGGTGTCTGGGGGTGTTTTTGAGGTCCCTGGGATTGTTTTTGGGGTTTCTGGGGGGGGTTTTTGGGTTTCTGGGGGTGTTTTTGGGGTTCCAGGGGATGTTTTTGGGGTTTCTGGGGTTGTTTTTGGGGTATTTGGGGTGGTTTTTGGGGTCCCCGGGTCTGTTTTTGGGGTCCCCGGGTGTGTTTTTGGGGTCCCTGATCTGTTTTTGGGGTCCCCGGGTGTGTTTTTGGGGTCCCTGATCCCCGTTTCCCCCAGCCTACGTGCTGCCCAAGCTCTACGTGAAGCTGCATTACTGCCCTGGGGGTTTTGGGGTTTCTGTGTGTGTTTTTGGGGTCCTTGGGGTTGTTTTTGGGGTTTCTGGATGTGTTTTTGGGGTTTTTTGGGTCCCTGGGTGTGTTTTTGGTGTCCCCGGGTGTGTTTTTGGGGTCCCTGACCCCCGTTTTTCCCCAGCCTACGTGCTGCCCAAGCTCTACGTGAAGCTGCATTACTGCGTCAGCTGCGCCATCCACAGCAAGGTCGTGCGGAACCGCTCGCGTGAGGCTCGCAAGGACAGGACCCCCCCGCCCCGCTTCCGCCCCGCCGTGAGTCTGGGGGCGCCCCGGGGGGTCCCCAGGGGGTCTGGGGGGGTCCCAGGGGTGTTTTGGGGTTCCTGGGGGGGTCCCCAAGGGCTCTGGGGGGGTCCCAGGGGTGTTTTGGGGTTCCTGGGGGGGTCCCAGGGGTGTTTTGGGGTTCCTGGGGGGGTCCCCAAGGGGTCTGGGGGGTCCCAGGGGTGTTTTGGGGTTCCTGGGGGGGTCCCAGGGGTGTTTTGGGGTTCCTGGGGGGGGGGGTCCCAGGGGGTTTTGGGGGGATGCTGGAAGGTTCCTGCAGGGACCACAGCCCCCCCTGCCCCGCTTCCATCCCCACTGTGGGTCTGGGGGGGTCCCCAAGGGGTCTGGGGGGGTCCCAGGGGTGTTTTGGGGGTCCCAGGGGAGTCTGGGGGGGTCTCAGGGGTGTTTGGGAGGAGCCTGGGGGGGGTCCTCAAGGGGCCTGGGGGGGTCCCAAGGGGCCTGGGGGGGTCCCAGGGGTGTTTGGGGATCCTGGGGGAGTCTGGGGAGGGTCCCAGGGGTGTTTGGGAGGAGTCTGGGGGGAGTCCCCAAGGGGTCTGGGGGGGTCCCAGGGGGGTTTAGGGGGTTCCAGGGGTGTTTGGGAGGGGTCTGGGGGGGTCCCAGGGGTGTTTGGGGGGGTCCCAGGGGTGTTTGGGAGGGGTCGGGGGGGTCCCCAAGGGGCCTGGGGGGCCTCAAGGGGTCCTGGGAGGGGTCCTAAAGTGTCTTTGGGGAGGTCTGGGGGGGTCCCAGGAGGGTCCTGGGGGGGTTCCTGGAGGGGTCTGGGGTTCCTGGGGGAATCTGGGGGGGCTCTGGGGGAATCTGGGGGTACCTGGAGGGGTCGGGGGGTTCTGGGGGGGATCTGGGGGTACCTGGAGGGGTCGGGGGGTTCCTCGGGGGCTCTGGGGGTTCCTGGGGGGCTCTGGGGAATCTGGGGGTACCTGAGGGGTCGGGGGGTTCCTCGGGGCTCTGGGGGATCTGGGGGTACCTGGAGGGGTCGGGGGGTTCCTCGGGGGGTCTGGGGGTTCCTGGAGGGGTCTGTGGGTTCCTGGGGGCCCTAGGGAGAATCCCAAAGGGGTCCCACACGGTTTTGGGGGGTTCTGGAAGATCCTGGGGGGGGTCCCGGGGGTCTTTTCCCCCCTGACATTGTGTTCTCTCAGCAGGGAGCAGCCCCCCGGCCCCCCCCCAAGCCCATGTGAGGAGACCCCGGCCCGGCCCGGGACCCCCAGTGCGGTCAATAAAGGATCTGACCTGAGCCGGCTCCGTCTCTTTTGGGGGATTTGGGAATTGGGGGGGGGGTCCTGAGGGGGTCTCAGCCCCCTCGGGATGGGGGGGGGGGGCGGGGTCACCCCATGTCTTGAGGAGGGGGCTGCTCCAAGCTCGGCTCCGTGTTTTGGGGGGGATTTGGGGTGCTCTGGTCCTGCTCTTGTGGGTTTTGGGGGGATTTGGGAATTGGGGGGGGGCTCTGGGGTCCCCCAGTGGGGGCCTGGGGGGGCTCTGACCCCTGGGGGGGCCCCGGACTCCTCCCCTGAACCCCGGGGGGAGCTCGGGGGTCCCCAAACCCCCCCAGGGCCGGGAGCTGCCCCGGGCTGGGGGCCGAGATGGGGTCGGAGCCCCCCGGGCTGGGGTTGGGGAGGGGTCTCACCCCGGGAGCTGCCGGGGACCGCGATGGGGTTGGAGCCCCCCGGGCTGGGGTTGGGGAGGGGTCTCACCCCGGGAGCTGCCGGGGGCCGGGATGGGGTCGGAGCCCCCCGGGCTGGGTTGGGGAGGGGTCTCACCCCGGGAGCTGCCCCAGGCCGGGGGCCGGGATGGGGTCGGAGCCCCCGGGCCGGGGTTGGGGATGGGGTTGGAGCCCCCCGGGTTGGGGTTGGGGAGGGGTCTCACCCCGGGGGAGCTGCCGGGGGCCGGGATGGGGTTGGAGCCCCCGGGTTGGGGTTGGGGAGGGTCTCACCCCGGGGGAGCAGCTGGGGGGTCCCGGGGGGCCTCGGTGGCTCCCAACCCCCGGCCGGTTCTGGGGGGGGGGCACCGGGGGGCTTCACCCGAACGGGACCGGGGGGTTCGGAGCGGGGCCGGGCCGGGGGAGGTTTCACCTGAACGGGCCGGGAGATTCGGACCGGAGCGGGCCGGGGGGGTTCGGACAGGAACGGGAGCGGTTTCACCTGAACGGGCCGGGGGGGTTCGGAGCAGCCCGGGGGGTTCGGAGCGGGCCGGGGTCGCCGCCCGGGGGGAGTTCGGAGCAGGCCGGGGGAGGTTCGGACCGGAACGGGAGAGGTTTCACCTGAACGGGCCGGGGGATTCGGACCGGAACGGGCCGAGCTGGGGGTTCGGAGCGGAACGGGAGCGGTTTCACCTGAACGGGCCGGGAGGGTTCGGAGCAGAACCGGGTGGTTTCACCTGAACGGGCCGGGGGGGTTCGGAGAGGGCCGGGGGGGTTCGGAGCTGGCCGGAGTCGCCGCCCGGGGCTGGTCCCGGCCGTGCCCGGCCCGGGCGGTCCCGGTGCCGCCGCCCCGGGCGCGGCGGGCGGGTCCCGGGGCGGGGCGGGAGGGAAGCGGCCGCTCCCCCCGAGCTCCCCCCGCGCTCCCCGGCCGGCCCCGCCCGGCCCGGCCCGGCCCGGCCCCGCCCGCCCCGCGGCCCCGCGCCAGGTGCATTCCCGGGCTCGCTCCGCCGCTACCGGGGCCCCGCCATGGAGCCGCACCGGGAGCGGCCCCGGGCGCTGCTGCTGCTGCTGCCGCTGCTGCTCCCCGCGCCCGGCTCCGGGCAGGCAGGTGAGAACCGGACCGGTACCGGCACCGGCACCGCTCGGGGGAACCGGGGCTGCGCCGCGGGATCGGCAAACGGGGAAACACCGGAGCGCTCGGGGCTGCGGGACGGGCGGCGGGAGTGGGAGCGCTCGGGGGTCCCGGGGGGTCCCGGCAGTCCCGGTTCCGCCGGTACCGGACCCCGATCCAATCCCGGCAAATCCCGCGGCCGCTTCCCCGCGGGGGCGTCCCGGGGGCACCGCTCGGCTCCGGGGGCACCGGGACCGGCACTGAAACCCCCCCGGGACTGCGGCTCCGGCGGGGCTGGGGCTCGGTGCCCTCTCCTGGAATCGGTCCCGGGGCTCGGTCCCGGTTCTCGGTGCCTTTCCGGGGCTGGGTCCCGGGGCTCGGTCCCGGGGCTCGGTTCCGCTCTCGGTCCCGGTTCTCGGTGCCGCTCTCGGTGCCGCCTCCCGCGCTCGGCACCTGCGGCCCCGCAGCTGCCCGGGCTAATTTTGGCGGCGGGGCCGGGTCCGGGCGATTCCTTTGGGATCCGGGCGCGACCCCCGGGGGGGACGGGGGGGATCCTTCAGGGGGGACCCCCGGAGGGGCCCCGGTGGGGCCCGCGCGGCGCCGCCGCACCCCGGGCACCCCGGAAGGGCCGCGGCCGCCCGGGAGTTGTTTTCCAATTCCCAAAGGAAAAACACCGAGGGCTGGACGCGCAGGTGGGGCCGGCGTCACCCCGAAACTCCCGGGGGTGCCCGGTGGGTGCCCGGGGGTGCCCGGGGGTCGGGGGGCACACGGGGGACCCCTCGATGTGTCCCCTGCCCCATGTGCCACCGGCGACGCCTCGGGTGCCACCCCCGGGCTCCGGGTCCCACGGCGAGAGAGGGGACGGTGCCGGGCTCGGGGACACCTCGGGGGGCTCGGGGACACCTCGGGGGGCTCGGGGACACCGAGGGGACACCGAGGGGACACCGAGGGGAGCGGCCCCAGCCCTGCACCCCCCAAATCCCCGTCTCTGAGAGCCCCCTTTGTTCGGGGCCGGGGCCCGGCTCACAGAGCCCCCTTTGTGCCGCCGCCGCCGCCGAGGGCAGGAGGTCACTCCGAGCCCCTCCCGGTGCCCCCCCGGTGTCCCTCCGGTGCCCCCCCGGTGTCCCCGCGGTGTCCCCCCGGTGTCCCCCCGGTGTCCCGGTGCTATTCCTGGCGGCGGGGGCACGCGGCTGATAGCGGGGACGTGCCGGAGCTGCCAGCGGGGCCCCGCGCTGATAAGAGCCGGTCCCGCCGCCGCCGCGGCGCCCGGGGGGGATTTTTGGGGTGGGGAGGGGTCCCGGCATCGCCCCCCAACCCCCCCCGCGGGCAGGTGCAGCCGGGATCCGCCCCCCGATCCCCCCCGTGGGACCCTCGGAGCCGCCGGGGATGATTCACCGGCGCTGCCCCGACACGCTCGCGGCTCCGGGGATGCGGAGGGAGGGAGGGGCTGGATGCTGCCCCCCAAAACCTTCGGGGACCCCCCCGGGGTCTCACGGGGGTCGCAGCACCCCCCGTTCCGGACCCCCCCGTGGCCGGGGCGGGGGGCTGGAGCCGCTGCCGTCGCAGCTGAGACCTTTTTATAGCCCGGTCCGTGCTCAGCTGGCCCGGGCCGGCCCGGGGGGGGCCCCGAGCTCCGCAGCCGCCCCCGGAGGGGTCCCGGCCAGGACAAAGCCGCCTTTGAACCCCCCCGCGCCGGGGCCTGAGTCACGTCTGCCGGGGACGGGGACGGGAGGGGCCCCGCACCCCTCGCTGCCCCCGGGGGTCCCGGTTTGGGGGGCTCGGCTCCCCCCCCCAGCCCCGGCCGCCACAATCGCGGCTTTGTGCGGTGCCAGGGGAGGGGGCCCCGCGCACAAAGCGCTCCCTGTGCGCCCCCGGCAGCGGGGGGGACCCCGGGACCCCGCCGGGACCCCGGGACCCCGCCCGGACCCCCCGCCCCCGGCAGCGGGGGGGACCCCGAGACCCCGCCGGGACCCCGGGACCCCGCTGGGACCCCCGCCCCCGGCAGAGGGGGGGACCCCGGGATCCCGCCCGGACCCCGGGACCCCGCCCGGACCCCGGGACCCCGCCGGGACCCCCGCCCCCGCCGCCCGGGGGTGTCCGCGGGGCTCCGGGGCGGCGGCGGGGCCGAAGTCCGGGAGGGAGCGGCGGGGAGCGGGGGCCGGGCCCGAGGCGCCCCCGCCTTGCGCAAGGCTCGCCCGGCCGGTTCGGGCACCGCGATCCGGGAGCGGCCCCCGAGCAACGGGAGGAGCCCGGGAGGAGCCGCGGGAGCGCCGGGGGGACCGGGGGGACAGGGGGGGACAGAGAGGGGACAGAGAGGGGACAGGAGGGGACAGGGGGGGACAGAGAGGGGACAGAGAGGGGATGGGGGGGACAGAGAGGGGACAGGGGGGGACAGAGTGGGGACAGGGGGGGACAGAGAGGGGATGGGGGGGACAGAGAGGGGACAGGAGGGGACAGGGGGGGACAGGAGGGGACGGGGGGGACAGAGAGGGGACAGGGGACAGAGAGGGGACAGAGAGGGGACAGGAGGGGACAGAGAGGGGATGGGGGGGACAGAGAGGGGACAGAGAGGGGACAGAGGGGGACAGAGAGGGGACAGGAGGGGACAGAGAGGGGATGGGGGGGACAGAGAGGGGACAGGGGGGGACAGAGAGGGGACAGGAGGGGACAGAGGGGGACAGAGAGGGGACAGAGAGGGGACAGAGAAAGGACAGGGGGGGACAGGGAGGGACAATGGGGACGGGGAGGGGACAGAGAGGGACAGAGAGGGGACAGGGGGGGACAGAGAGGGGACAGAGGGGACAGAGAGGGGACAGGGGGGGACAGAGAGGGGATGGGGGGGACAGGAGGGGACAGGAGGGGACAGGAGGGGACAGGGAGGGGACGGGGGGGACAGGGAGGGGATGGGGGGGACAGAGAGGGGACAGGGGGGTGTGGGAGAGCTGCTGGGGTCAGGAAATGAGGGGACAAAAAGGAGGGGCAGGGACACCATGGGCAGGACGCCATGGAGGGGACAAGGACAGGGTGGAGGGGACAAGGACACCGTGAAGGGGCCACCATGGAGGGGACAGGGCCACCATGGAGGGGACAGGGCCACCATGGAGGGGCCACCATGGAGGGGACAGGGACATCGAGGGACACTGAGGGACATTGAAGGCAGGACATGTCCAGTTTGGAGGGGACACTGAGGGACATGGAGGGGAGGACGTGGCCATGGAGGGGTGGCCGCAGTGGCTGCGCAGAGGTGGCTGTGATGGCCATGGTGGCCATGCAGTGGCTGTGGTGGCCATGCAGTGGCTGTGGTGGCCATGCTGTGGTGACAGTGGCCATGCAGTGGTGACAGTGGCCATGCTGTGGTGGCCATGGTGGCCATGCTGTGGTGACAGTGGCCATGCTGTGGTGGCTGTGGCCATGCAGTGGTGACAGTGGCCATGCTGTGGTGGCAGTGGCCATGCAGTGGTGGCAGTGGCCATGCTGTGGTGGCAGTGGCCATGCTGTGGTGGCTGTGGCCATGCTGTGGTGACAGTGGCCATGTAGTGGTGGCCGCAGTGACTGCAGTGACCATGCCAGGGTGGCAGTGGCCATGCAGTGGTGACAGTGGCCATGCTGTGGCTGTGGTGGCCATGCTGTGGTGACAGTGGCCATGCTGTGGTGACAGTGGCCATGCTGTGGCTGTGGTGGCCATGCTGTGGTGGCAGTGGCCATGCTGTGGTGACAGTGGTGGCCATGGTAGCCATGCTGTGGTGACAGTGGCCATGCTGTGGCTGTGGTGGCCATGCTGTGGCTGCAGTGGCCATGCTGTGGTGGCCGCGGTGGCCATGCTGTGGTGGCCATGGTGGCCATGCTGTGGTGACAGTGGCCATGCTGTGGTGGCCATGGTGGCCATGCAGTGGTGACAGTGGCCATGCAGTGGTGGCTGTGGTGGCCATGGTGGCCATGCAGTGGTGGCAGTGGCCATGCAGTGGTGGCTGTGGTGGCCATGGTGGCCATGCTGTGGTGGCAGTGGCCATGCTGTGGTGGCAGTGGCCATGCTGTGGTGGCAGTGGCCATACAGTGGTGGCAGTGGCCATGCAGTGGTGACAGTGGCCATGCTGTGGTGGCAGTGGCCATGCTGTGGTGGCAGTGGCCATACAGTGGTGGCCATGGTGGCCATGCAGTGGTGACAGTGGCCATGCAGGGGTGGCAGTGGCCATGCTGTGGTGAGAGTGGCCATGCTGTGGCTGTGGTGGCCATGCTGTGGTGGCAGTGGCCATGCCGTGGCTGTGGTGGCCATGCTGTGGCTGTGGTGGCCATGCTGTGGCTGTGGTGGCCATGCAGTGGTGGCCATGGTGGCCATGCAGTGGTGGCAGTGGCCATGCTGTGGTGACAGTGGCCATGCAGTGGTGACAGTGGCCATGCTGTGGTGAGAGTGGCCATGCTGTGGCTGTGGTGGCCATGCAGGGGTGGCAGTGGCCATGCTGTGGTGACAGTGGCCATGCTGTGGTGACAGTGGCCATGCAGTGGTGGCTGTGATGGCCGTGGTGGTCATGCCATGGCTGTGGTGGCCATGCAGTGGTGGCTGTGGTGGCCATGCTGTGGTGACAGTGGCCACGGTGGCTGCAGTGGCCATGCAGTGGTGGCAGTGGCCATGCTGTGGCTGTGGTGGCCATGCTGTGGTGACAGTGGCCACGGTGGCTGCAGTGGCCATGCAGTGGTGGCAGTGGCCATGCTGTGGCTGTGGTGGCCATGCTGTGGTGACAGTGGCCACGGTGGCTGCAGTGGCCATGCAGTGGTGGCAGTGGCCATGCTGTGGTGACAGTGGCCATGCTGTGGCTGTGGTGGCCATGGTGGCCACAGTGGCCATGCTGTGGTGGCAGTGGCCATGCAATGGTGGCCATGGTGGCCATGCTGTGGTGGCCATGCTGTGGCTGTGGTGGCCATGCAGGGGTGACAGTAGCCATGCAGTGGTGACAGTGGCCATGCTGTGGTGACAGTGGTGGCCATGGTGGCCATGCAGTGGTGACAGTGGCCATGCAGTGGTGGCAGTGGCCATGCTGTGGTGGCAGTGGCCATGCCGTGGCTGTGGTGGCCATGCCGTGGCGGTGTGGTAGCCACGGTGGCCACGGTGACCCCGTCTCCCCCGCAGTGTGCGCGGGGACGCTGAACGGGCTGAGCGTGACCGGGGACGCGCAGCACCAGTACCGGACCCTGCACAGGATGTACAACAACTGCGAGATAGTCATGGGCAACCTGGAGATCGTCCTCATCGACCACACCCAGGACCTCTCCTTCCTCCAGGTGACCCCTGCGGGCTGCCTCAGGGCCGACGTGGCCACCTCAGGGGGGATGTGGCCACCTCGGGGGGGGGGGATATGGACACCTCAGGGCGGACGTGGCCACCTCGGGGGGATGTGGCTACCTCAGGGGGGATGTGGCTACCTCAGAGGGGGGATGTGGCTACCTCGGGGGGGATGTGGCCACCTCAGGGTGGGGGGATGTGGCCACCTCAGGGGGGATGTGGCTACCTCAGGGGGGATGTGGCCACCTCAGGGTGGGGGGATGTGGCCATTGAGGAGGTGCCACGACCAGCATGGGGAACACGTGGCCACCAAGGGGAGGCCATGGCCAGTGTGTAGGTGCCGCGGTCACCCTGGGGACTATGTGGCCACCCAAGGGAGGTTGTGGCCACTTTGGAGGTGCCGTGGCCAGCAGCCGTGGCCAGCAGCCGTGGCCAGCAGCTGTGGCCAGTGTGTAGGTGCCATGGCCAGTGTGTAGGTGCCGTGGCCAGCAGCCGTGGCCAGTGTGTAGGTGCCGTGGCCAGTGTGTAGGTGCCGTGGCCAGCAGCCGTGGCCAGCAGCCGTGGCCAGTTCAGAGGTGCCGTGGCCAGCAGCTGTGGCTAGCAGCCGTGGCCAGTTCAGAGGTGCTGTGGCTAGCAGCCGTGGCTAGCAGCCCGGTGACTCGGAGCCCCGCAGAGCATCCGGGAGGTGACCGGTTACATCCTGATCGCCATGAACGTGTTCGCGGCGCTGCCGCTGCGGAACCTGCGCGTGATCCGCGGGACTCAGTTCTACGAGGAGCGATTCGCGCTCTTCGTCCTCCTCAACTACAACCCCAACAGCACCCAGGCCCTGCGGCAGCTCGGCCTCAACCGCCTGACAGGTGTGGGGACATTGGGGACACTCTGGGGACACTCTGGGGACATTGGGGACACCCGGGGGACATTGGGGACATTGGGGACATTGGGGACATTCGCGCTCTTCGTCCTCCTCAACTACAACCCCAACAGCACCCAGGCCCTGCGGCAGCTCGGCCTCAACCGCCTGACAGGTGTGGGGACATTGGGGACACTCTGGGGACACTCTGGGGACATTGGGGACACCCGGGGGACATTGGGGACATTGGGGACATTGGGGACATTCGCGCTCTTCGTCCTCCTCAACTACAACCCCAACAGCACCCAGGCCCTGCGGCAGCTCGGCCTCAACCGCCTGACAGGTGTGGGGACACCGGGGGGACATTGGGGACATTGGGGACATTGGGGACACTGGGGACATTCGCGCTCTTCGTCCTCCTCAACTACAACCCCAACAGCACCCAGGCCCTGCGGCAGCTCGGCCTCAACCGCCTGACAGGTGTGGGGACACCGGGGGGACATTGGGGACATTGGGGACATTGGGGACACTGGGGACATTGGGGACATTGGGGACATTGGGAACATTGGGGACATTGGGGACATTGGGGACATTGGGGACACTGGGGACATTGGGGACACCATGGGGGGACATTGGGGACACTGGGGACATTGGGGACACTGGGGACACTGGGGACATTGGGGACATTCGCGCTCTTCGTCCTCCTCAACTACAACCCCAACAGCACCCAGGCCCTGCGGCAGCTCGGCCTCAACCGCCTGACAGGTGTGGGGACATTGGGGACACTGGGGACACCATGGGGGGACATTGGGGACATTGGGGACATTGGGGACATTGGGGACATTGGGGACATTGGGGACATTGGGGACACCATGGGGACATTGGGGACATTGGGGACACTGGGTACATTGGGGACATTGGGGACATTGGGGACACTGGGGACATTGGGGGGACATTGGGGACATTGGGGACACTGGGGACATTGGGGACATTGGGGACATTGGGGACATTGGGGACACTGGGGACATTGGGGACACTGGGGACATTGGGGACATTGGGGACATTGGGGACACTGGGGACATTGGGGGGACATTGGGGACACTGGGGACATTGGGGACATTGGGGACATTGGGGACATTGGGGACACTGGGGACATTGGGGACACTGGGGACATTGGGGACACTGGGGACATTCGCGCTCTTCGTCCTCCTCAACTACAACCCCAACAGCACCCAGGCCCTGCGGCAGCTCGGCCTCAACCGCCTGACAGGTGTGGGGACACCGGGGGGACACTGGGGACATTGGGGACACCATGGGGGGACATTGGGGACACCATGGGGGGACATTGGGGACATTGGGGACATTGGGGACATCGGGGACATTGGGGACATTGGGGACATTGGGGACATTGGGGACACTCTGGGGACATTGGGGACACTCTGGGGACACTCTGGGGACATTGGGGGTACACTGTGGGGACACTCTGGGGACATTGGGGACACTCTGGGGACACTGTGGGGACACTCTGGGGACACTGGGGACATTGGGGACATTGGGGACACTCTGGGGACATTGGGGACACCACAGGGGGACAGTGGGGACATTGGGGGGACACTCTGGGGACATTGGGGGGACACTCTGGGGACATTGGGGACACTCTGGGGACATTGGGGGGACACTCTGGGGACACTCTGGGGACATTGGGGACATTGGGGACACCATGGGGGACAGTGGGGACACCACAGGGGGACACTGGGGGCACCAAGGGGGACATTGGGGACATTGGGGGGACATTGGGGACACCCAGGGGGGACACTGGGGACACACCGGGGGGACAATGGGACATTGGGGACACTGGGGGGACACTGGGGGTGCTGGAGGACATTTGGGGACACTGGGGGACACCACGGTGGGGGGACATTGAGGGACACCACGGGTGGGCACTGGGGGACACTGGGGGACACCCGGTGGGACACTGGGGACATTTCAGGGTTGGGGACATTTCAGGGTTCTGGGGACATTTCAGGGTTGGGGACATTTCAGGGTTGGGGACATTTCAGGGCTGGGGACATTTCAGGGTTGGGGACATTTCAGGGCTGGGGACATTTCAGGGTTCTGGGGACATTTCAGGGTTGGGGACATTTCAGGGTTCTGGGGACATTTCAGGGTTGGGGACATTTCAGGGCTGGGGACATTTCAGGGTTGGGGACATTTCAGGGTTGGGGACATTTCAGGGCTGGGGACATTTCAGGGTTCTGGGGACATTTCAGGGTTGGGGACATTTCAGGGTTGGGGACATTGTGAAGGGTTGGGGACATTTCAGGGCTGGGGACATTTCAGGGCTGGGGACATTTCAGGGTTCTGGGGACATTTCAGGGCTGGGGACATTTCAGGGTTGGGGACATTTCAGGGCTGGGGACATTTCAGGGCTGGGGACATTTCAGGGTTGGGGACATTTCAGGATTGGGGACATTTCAGGGTTGGGGGACACCACAGGGTGCTGGGGACATTGTGGTCCCAAAATGACACCCCGGTGTCCCCTGCGCTGTCCCTCGGAGCGGGGACGGTCCCAGGCAGGTCTGGGGGGGTCTGTGACCCCCTGTCCCCCCCTGTCACCCCCTGTCCCCCCCTGTCACCCCCTGTCACCCCCCGTGTCCCCAGAGATCCTGGCGGGGGGGTGTACATCGAGAAGAACGCTCAGCTCTGCCACGTGGACACCGTGGAGTGGAGGGACATCATGAGGGACACGCGGCTGGAGCCACTCGTGAGGGACAACGGCCGGGGCTGTGCGTGAGGGGACAGCGGGGACAGCGGGGGGACAGCGGGGACAGCCCTGGGGACACCCCGGGAACAGCCCTGGGGACAGCGGGGACAGCCCTGGGGACAGCGGGGACAGGGGGGACAGCGGGGGACAGCCCTGGGGACAGCCCTGGGGACAGCGGGGGGACAGTGGGGGGACAGCGGGGACAGCGGGGGGACAGCGGGGACAGCCCTGGGGACAGCGGGGACAGGGGGGGGACAGCGGGGGGACACAGCGGGGGACAGCGGGGGGACAGCGGGGGGACAGCGGGGACAGCGCGGGGACAGCGGGGGGACAGCCCTGGGGACAGCGGGGACAGCGGGGACAGCGGGGGGACAGCGGGGGGACAGCCCTGGGGACAGCGGGGACAGCGGGGGGACAGCGGGGACACACCCTGGGGACAGCGGGGGGACAGCCCGGGACAGCTGGGGACAGCGGGGACACCCCTGGGGACAGCGGGGACAGCGGGGGACAGCGGGGGGACAGCGGGGACAGCGGGGACAGCCCTGGGGACAGCGGGGGGACAGCGGGGACAGCGGGGGGACAGCCCTGGGGACACCCCTGGGGACAGCGGGGACAGCGGGGGGACAGCCTGGGGACAGCGGGGACAGCGGGGGGACAGCGGGGGGACAGCGGGGACACCCCTGGGGACAGCGGGGACACCCCTGGGGACAGCGGGGGGACAGCGGGGGGACACCCCGGGACACCGGGGGACAGCGGGGACACCCCTGGGGACAGCGGGGACAGCCCTGGGGACAGCTGGGGGACAGCGGGGACAGCGGGGACAGCGGGGGACACCCTGGGGGCAGTGAAGGGCTGTGGGGGGGCACCTCGGGTTTGGGGTCACTCCTGGGGTTTGGGCTCCCTTTGGGGTCCCTCTGGAATCCCCCCGTTTTTGGGGTCCCTTTGGGGTCCCCCCAGGATTCCCCGTGTTTTTGGGGTCCCCCCGGGATCCCCCCGTGTTTTTGGGGTCCCCCCGTGATTCCCTGTGTTTTTGGGGTCCCTTTGGGGTGCCCCCAGGATTCCCCCGTGGTTTTGGGGTCCCCCCGGGATCCCCCCGTGTTTTTGGGGTCCCCCCCAGGTGACCCCTCGCTGTCCCTCAGGTGCCCCGTGCCACGAGAGCTGCGGTGGTCACTGCTGGGGGCCGGGCCCCGACGACTGCCAGAAACGTGGGTACCGGGGGGGCTGCGGTGTGTGGGGACCCCCGGTGACCCCGGTGACCCCCGGTGACCCCCGTGACCCCCCCGGTGACCCCCAGTGTCCCCACAGTGACCAAGACCATCTGCGCCCCGCAGTGCAACGGGCGCTGCTTCGGCCGCGCGCCCAACGAGTGCTGCCACGAGGAGTGCGCGGGGGGCTGCAGCGGCCCCCTCCGCACACACTGCTTCGTACGTGGGGACACCTGTGTCACCTGTGTCACCTTCGTGTCCCTTTGTGTCCACCTGTGTCACCTGTGTCACCTTCGTGTCCCTTTGTGTCCACCTGTGTCACCTGTGTCACCTTATGTCACCTTTGTGTCACCCTGGGTCACCCTGGGTCACCCTAGGACACCTGGGGCACCCTGGGACACCTGGGGCACCTGTGTCACCTTATGTCACCTTTGTGTCACCCTGGGGCACCCTGGGTCACCCTAGGACACCTGGGGCACCCTGGGACACCTGGGGCACCTGTGTCACCTTATGTCACCTTTGTGTCACCCTGGGGCACCCTGGGGCACCCTGGGACACCTGGGGCACCCTAGGTCAGCTCTGTGTCACCTTATGTCACCTTTGTGTCACTCTGTGTCCACCCTGTGTCACCCTGTGTCACCTGGGGCACCCTGGGGCACCCTGTGTCACCTGTGTCACCTTATGTCACCTTTGTGTCACCGTGTGTCACCCTGTGTCACCCTGTGACACCTGGGGCACCCTGGGGCACCCTGGGGCACCACCTGGGGCACCCCCTGGGGCACCTGGGGCACCCTGGGGCACCCTGGGGCACTACCTGGGACACCTGGGCCACCTGGGGCACCCCCTGGGGCACCCTGGGGCACCCTGGGGCACCTGGGCCACCCTGGGACACCACCCTGGGTCTGCTCTGTGTCACCTTGTGTCACCCTGTGTCAGCTTGGGGCACCCTGGGGCACCCCCTGGGGCACCCTGTGGTCACTCTGTGTCACCTGTGTCACCCTGGGGCACCTGGGGCACCTGGGGCACCCTGGGGCACCTGGGCCACCTGGGGCACCCTGGGCCACCTGGGGCACCCTGGGGCACCTGGGGCACCCTGGGACACCACCTGGGCCACCTGGGGCACCCTGGGCCACCTGGGCCACCTGGGGCACCCTGGGGCACCCTGGGGCACCCTGGGGCACCTGGGGCACCCTGGGACACCACCTGGGCCACCTGGGGCACCCTGGGCCACCTGGGCCACCTGGGGCACCCTGGGGCACCCTGGGGCACCCTGGGGCACCTGGGGCACCCTGGGACACCACCCTGGGTCTGCTCTGTGTCACCTTGTGTCACCCTGTGTCAGCTTGGGGCACCCTGGGGCACCCCCTGGGGCACCCTGGGACACCTGGGGCACCTTGGGGCACCCTGTGTCCGGCACCGATCACCCTGTGTCACCCTGTGTCACCTTGGGGCACCCTGGGGCGCTCTGGGGCACCTTGTGTCACCCTGGGTCTGCTCTGTGTCACCTGTGTCACCCTGTGTCACCTTGGGGCACCCTGGGGCACCCTGGGGCACCTGTGTCACTCTGTGGTCATTCTGTGTCACCCTGTGTCACCCTGTGTCCATCGCTGTGTCCATCGCTGTGTCCATCCCTGTGTCCATCCCTGTGTCCATCTGTCCATCCCGTGTCCATGTGTCCATCCCATGTCCATGTGTCCATCCCGTGTCCGTCTGTCCGTCCAGGCGTGCCGTCACTTCAACGACAGCGGTTCCTCTGTCCCGCTGTGCCCATCCCTGTGTCCGTCCCATGTCCATGTGTCCATCCCGTGTCCATCCCGTGTCCATCCCATGTCCATCCCTGTGTCCATCCCTGTGTCCATCCCTGTGTCCATCCCTGTGTCCATGTGTCCATACCCCTGTCCATGTGTCCATCCCGTGTCCATCCCGTGTCCGTCTGTCCATCTGTCCAGGCGTGCCGTCACTTCAACGACAGCGGCTCGTGTGTCCCGCTGTGCCCATGGCTGTGTCCGTCCCGTGTCCATGTGTCCATCTGTCCATCCCATGTCCATCTGTCCATCCCGTGTCCGTCTGTCCATCTGTCCAGGCGTGCCGTCACTTCAACGACAGCGGTTCCTGTGTCCCGCTGTGCCCATGGCTGTGTCCATCCCATGTCCATGTGTCCATGTGTCCATCTGTCCATGTGTCCATCTGTCCAGGCGTGCCGTCACTTCAACGACAGCGGCTCGTGTGTCCCGCTGTGCCCATCCCTGTGTCCATCCCTGTGTCCATCCCTGTGTCCATCCCTGTGTCCATCCCGTGTCCGTGTGTCCATCCCGTGTCCGTCTGTCCGTCCAGGCGTGCCGTCACTTCAACGACAGCGGTTCGTGTGTCCCGCTGTGCCCATCCCTGTGTCTGTCCATGTGTCCATCTCGTGTCCATCCCTGTGTCCATACCCCTGTCCATCTGTCCATGTGTCCATCCCGTGTCCGTCTGTCCATCTGTCCAGGCGTGCCGTCACTTCAACGACAGCGGTTCCTGCGTCCCGCTGTGCCCGCAGCCGCTCATCTACAACAAGCTGACGTTCCAGCTGGAGCCCAACCCCGACACCAAGTACCAGTACGGGGGGGTCTGCGTGCGGGAGTGCCCCCGTGAGTCGGGATCCGGGGGGGTTTCATTTTTGGGGAGGGGGCTCCTGGGGGGGGCTCGGGGGTGACCCCCGGGGTGTCCCCCCCCAGATAATTTCGTGGTGGACCAGAGCTCGTGCGTGCGCGCCTGCCCCAACGACAAGATGGAGGTGGAGAAGAACGGGCTGAAGATCTGCGAGCCCTGCGAGGGGCTGTGCCCCAAGGGTACGGGGGGGTCCCCCGGGGGGGTCCCCGAGAGGGGTCTGGGGGCTTGGAGACCCCCCCTGACCCCCCCCCGGCCGCACCCCTCAGCCTGCGAGGGCACCGGCGCCGGCAGCAAATACCAGACCGTGGACTCGAGCAACATCGACACCTTCATCAACTGCACCAAGATCCTGGGCAACCTCGACTTCCTCATCACGGGCCTGGAGGGGTGAGGGATGGGATTTGGGGGGGTCCTGGGGGAGTTTTGGGGGGTGAAGCCCCCCCTGAACGCCCCGGCCCCGCAGGGACCCCTGGCGCAACATCTCAGCGCTGGACCCCGAGAAGCTGAACGTGTTCAGGACCGTGCGGGAGATCACGGGTGAGGAGAGGGGCTGGGGGTGCTGGGACCCCCCGGGACACCCCCGGGACCCCCCCGGGACACCCCCGGGACCCCCCGGGACAGCCCCGGGACACCCCCGGGACCCCCCGGAACCCCTCGGGACACCCCCGGGACACCCCCGGGACCCCCCGGAACCCCTCGGGACACCCCCGGGACACCCCGGAACCCCCCTGGACACCCCCGGGACCCCCTGGATACCCCCGGGACCCCCCGGGACCCCCCAGGACACCCCCGGGACCCCCCAGGACCCCTCGGGACCCCCCGGGACCCCTCGGGACCCCCCTGGATACCCTGGGACCCGCCTGAACACCCGTGGGACCCCTCAGGACACCCCTGGACACCCCGGGACCCCTCGGGGCACCCCCGGGACCATCCGGAACCCCTCGGGACACCCCCTGGACACCCCCAGGACCCCCTCGGGACACCCCTGGATGCCCCCGGGACCCCTCAGGACACCCCCGGACACCCCCGGGACACCCTGGAACCCCCTGGGACCCTCCTGGGCACCCCCGGGACCCTCCGGGACCCTCCCAGGACACCCCCGGGACACCCCTGGGACCCCCCCGGGACACCCCCGGGACCCCTCGGGACCCCCCTGGATACCCCTGGGACCCCCTGGACCCCCCAGGACCCCTCAGGACACCCCTGGACACCCCCAGGACCCCCTCGGGACACCCCTGGATGCCCCCGGGACACCCTGGAACCCCCTGGGACCCTCCTGGGCACCCCCGGGACCCTCCGGGACCCCCCCGGGACACCCCCGGGACACCCCCGGGACCCCTCGGGACCCCTCGGGACACCCCCGGGACACCCTGGAACCCCCTGGGACCCTCCTGGCACCCCCGGGACCCTCCGGGACACCCCCGGGACACCCCTGGGACACCCCCGGGACCCCCCGGGACCCCCCGGGACACCCCCGGAACCCCCTGGGACCCCCGGGACA